>NC_142806.1:42600214-42900214 GCF_049724085.1 Artemia sp. Qi Xiang Cuo
AAAAGTTAATGGTTTAATTAAAAAAATGTAATTTTATAAAGGCACCTCATCTAATTAAAGGTCCGTTTGGACGTCATGACATCAAGAAAATGCTCACATTGTCTGCGCTTAGAAGACAAGCGACCGCGAGAATCAACTGACTACCAAATATTTAAAACATAGAGAATCATAATTTAAAAATACAACCAAACTGAATGAGAAGTGAATGAAAATCTCTAGCCAAAAGAAGTGAAAAAAATGAAGCATGAAATTAAGAAACACTACAAATAAAGCTAAAGTTTATAGAGCCACTCTCTTAAAAAAAGCTTTTTCTGTTATTTTTTTTATACAACTTCTTGAATTTATTTTCTCCATTTTTTGGTATCCTTTAGGCTTCTGCTTGTACTTATAAGGCTTTTAATAATTAAGGTAAGCCCAATATATTTGACCCAAAGAGATATACATAAAACCTTTTTATAAATTAATAGTCCTAGCCTCTTAGAAAAATATAAAAGACATCATTGCATATATAGAAAAACTAAAAATTTTACTGACAAAGAAAGAACTTCATTTATTTTTTGTAGTTAAATTAAAAACTAGTATGCTAATTCCCTCACTCTGGAACTCTTATTGAATTCTGTTTAGTTCATAAGGTAAGTGAAATAAACATTACTATGAGAGAAAAGCAAGCAAGATTTCAAATAGGGTAAGGCTAATGTGTTGGATTTAGATTTTCTGAACAACAATAACCCACAAGCAAAATCAAAAACCCACTAATTTCAGTTAAACATTTCCTTTTTGTGTAGATCAACCTAAAAGTCCCTCCTTATTGGAAAATAGTAAACATACCAACAAGAATGTTTTGCAAATTATTTCTAATAAGTCTGGTTTAGTTCCTGTACAAGGCCAAGCCCAAGTTATATTTAACTAAGGATTAATCCTAAACAAGAATCTTTATTGGTTTGAAGGAAATGGGTTTTTACCCATAACAATTGTTACATTCTTTAGAACTTTGCAGATGTTTTTCTGAAAAAAAATTGGGCTTTTAATATTTTTTTTTGACTACTGACAAACTGTCATGTTTCAGAAAAAAAAAATCAAAAACACAAATTTTCTAAGTCTGAAAAATCATTTCCTTATAAAAAGACAATGGACTATCAACTATAAAGCATCGGAGAAAACTTTGTTGTACGGCTCTCACCGACACACTTTTCCCTGAAATTTCCAACTTGATCCTCCTTTAGTGAGGCAAAACTGGGTTTAATTTTCAAAACCATGCTTAAAACTACTCACAATTCATGTAACGTCATGTACCCGTTGTATAACATCACAAGACTGTTTCAGAGCTGAGAGTTTACCGACACAGTAAATCATGATGTAGCAGGATTGGCTGAATATGCTTGTTTCTGTAAGTGTAAAATGATATTTCTAATATGTGTTCCTATTTTTACCTTTCAAAACAGCTGTTGGTGTTTTTCTGTATGAACTTCCGTTGATGGTTAAAATATGCTTATTATAATTATTGTCGATCCTGAGGTGGTTATATTGAGAAGCAAAATTCCCATAGGAATCATATTTGCATTAATATTGTGTTTCAATCATTGTCATTTAGCTTTTGACATGGAAAATAGAACAGTCTGAATGTGCCCACAAAAGGATAAAGGGCAATAGTCCTCCAAAATATTTTTCAAAGAATTCCCACCTCTTAAGAAAACTTCATTGCATAACCTACGTTATAGGTGTAAAGTCCAGATCTAATTCATTTTACTGTTCATTTAAGTATCTCGGCAAATGTCTTCTCTTTTTCGTTGCGTCTAGAAACGTTTTTTATATTATTTCTCCTATCTTTTTGGGTTTATTGTTTAGTTTTTTTTTAACATGCATCACCTCCTTCTCCCCTAAAATCTCTCTTGATATTTCAGACCACAAAATTTTCTTTATACTGCGCAAAGAAGAATAAATGATGTCACTGCAACACTAAAAACTGTCCTTAAAAACGGAGAAAAATTTTAATCTGAAGTACCTTGTTCTAGAAACCACAGTGAGATGTCCCATACTTGTCGGGGGTCGATTCGACTTCAAGGAGCTATAATTCATGCAGATGAGTCCTGCACATTTGCTTTAAGCAATTCTGGAAGTAATACTTTTCACTTAAAAGCAGCCAATGAAGCTGAGCGACAAAAGTGGATTACTGCCATTGAACTAGCCAAGAGCAAAGTTATAAGGCAGCAGGACTTGGGTATGCTTTTTTCGTATTATGTCATTGTCAATGTCTGACAAATAAAACATAAAATAAAACACATGAAATAAAATAAAACACATGAAAAAAGGATTGTTTTCAATAAAGTGTAAATTATGTTCTGGATTTTAGAAGTTCTGGATATATACATATATATATATATATATATATATATATATATATATATATATATATATATATATATATATATATATATAGCGGGAGAGTGGGAAAGTGAGAAAATAAGGTTGGAGAAAACAAATGTCTGATGCTAACTGTAATCAGACAAATATAATCAACGTTGCGCTGCCTAAAATGCAGATACTTGGCTTACCATTTCCCCAGTAATATATTTAAAAGTCAAGGGAAAAGAAATAAACTGAAGATAGAAGCTTAGTTTATTAACATCATAGTATTTTACGATAGAATTTTATTATGGAATTTGACAAATTGGCTTTTAAATACCTTTTTATATTAGTTGGTCAAAAAACTATTTGTTTTGTCATTTTCCGGCATTAATCCTGGGGGGGGGGAGGGTGTCTTTCATGGGCGCGGGCAGGGGGGCATGCCCCCCCCCTCCCTGGAAATTTGGGACTATAAAGTAATTATAAGGAAACCAAAGGAAAGAGAGCAGAATAGGCAAAAAAACATGGAAAAAATGTGTGTTGCCCCATTGTTGGCTGCCTGCCAAAAGATTTTGACCATTGATAAAGAAAGTAAAAGTTGTAACTTGTGGCTTAGTGACCCCTTTGGAGTTTTCCACAAACATTTTTTCTATATGATTTGGTTGGAACAACAAAAAAAAATCAAATTCTTCATAGTAATGAATGGCGAATAAATAACGATCCTTGTCAATAACGAAAGTATAAGAGCCTAACTATTGAAAACATTCTATCGAAGAATCAGCTTTTTATGGTGATCCTAAATATGTATTTGTTTATTTGTAATTAGTGCAGTTATTAGTACACAAGAAAGTCCGTATACTTACAGAAAACGCAAGGAAAACAACTTACTAAGGGGCAATTCCGGTAAAAATATGCCATCAAATTTTGCTTGCATTGCAAGTATACCCATGAGCTGATATATGAAGCCACTATAATTAGACCTGAACGGAATGCTGGGAATTTCTGTATTTCCCCCTGAACGGACACGTTTTTTTTTGTGTTTTATTATCATTTATTTTTTTTCCAGGAGTAATTGTATTTATCTCATTGTCACTTTCAAAAAGATTTAATTTTTTACTCTTCTAAAGTATAAAGGCGTCAAATATATCGTTTTTTGCTACTAAATTCTAAATCACAAATAATGAATTTAAAGTTGGTATTTGATCTTCTTAATTTTGGTTTTAATGTTTTATTCTGAATAAACTACTTTTATCATGCGCTACTTTGTACAAACACTGAGTCTAAACGCATTAAATACTTTGGAGTACGATAACCAAGTTCAAAACTGTCGATATTGTTAAAAAATATCCATCCAAAGCTTTAGCATTGCTCAACAGAACGAAATGCTAGGAGTTTTTATCTTGGCTTTTGTAGGTAGGCTATTGTTTTGTGTATTTTTTTAATTACTTACTTTTTCCATTTTTATATACTTTTACTTTAATTGGCATACTTTTTCCATTGCCTTTAGAAAAATGTTAATCTCTAAGCTTCATGAAATAAAGAAAAAAAACAATTTTTTTTTAACTGAAAATAAGGAGCAACATTAAAAGTTAAAACGAATATTTCGCTCTTCACGCTGCAGTGTTTCGGCACTTTGATTGTTTTCCAAACCATACCCAAGCCTAACCAAGATATAATTTGAGGTACCGGTCGCTTAAATCTCGAGTCAAATTCTTTTAAGATTTTTTAATCAATTAAATTGTGTTGACTAGTGTTGTTCTACTTTTAAATTTACAATTTCAATTTTAGATAAAATTTGAATACACTTTGGATATTGGCGATGAATGGTAATTTTGGTGAAAAGTCCTTGTTAATATTACTGCCAAAGAATTTTGGTTGGATGAAAAGGAGTATTATTGTTTCCATGGATGGACATTCTGTGAGACTTTTGATCTTCTACATAACTGAAGCCATCACAATCTCTGCAATAGGATTTTCTTATCGATAAATCCGTTACCTATGTTCGTTGAAATACATTGAAGTACTTCATATAAAAATATCTAAATAGAAAAAGAAAAATATTACCATTTAAAAAAGAAAATTTTTTTATTAATGGGTTGAACTATCAATTTTAATATAGCCGTTGTAAGAGCCTCTTTTAGCATCCAAGAATTACATTTTGGAGATTGATTTTGTTTGCTTATTATTTCTCTTCTTTTTTTCTAGAGTACACTAGCACCACAGGTGAGCATTTGCGTTTAATAGCACACCCTTTGAACGAAAGTGCTTTTCTAACCCTTTTCCCAGATTTTTCCTAGCCTGCTTTTCTGGCTTACTTGCCAGTCTATATTATTTATTTGCTTACATTGCGAGGATGCATCAATCAAGTTTGTATAGGGTACTTCTCAAGATGAGTCTAGTCTCTTCCAATATCTGTATAATCATAATTGCTAAGTTTTCGTTTTTCTGGGGTGTTGCTGTAAATACGTCTTCAAGGAGAGGAGGCCCTTGCCTCCTCCCCTAAATGCAATGGTTTTTTTATATTTTACCTCTCATACCCTATGATCTTCATGTAATTAATGTGTACGTGCCTAGCTAGCTTTAGGTTGCTGTGCCTAGGTTTGAACCTATCAACTCCAATGTAATATGAAAGTTGAAGCATTTGAAATCTTTCGAACTGTTTCACGCTTTTTCGTGAAGGGTTTTTTCTATGGTAGTGGTTTCCAAGTGGGACTGTCCTTCTCCAAACTCAGCCCCTGCCATTGCGGTGTCGGATACTATGATATATAGTGCTATTTGATTTCAAGGCAGTGTATGCCAAGATTACACAGGTATGTCTTCTGGCAAAAAAGTAAATTTTGAAAAACGAATCCGATCAAGCCATGCAAAACGGATACGTATGAAATAAAATCTTCTGCCAGGCAGGGGCGTCCTGAGGCTCATTTTATTGGGGGTGGGGGGGGGGTGATCTTTGTAAATTTTACCGAATAGCTACCTGATTTATGACGAATTTTCTGGAGAAATGAAGAATTTTGCTAAATTTCGACCGATTTTGCAAAATTTCTGCCGAAATTTTCGTCTTCAGAGAAAATTTTACCGAATGCCAAAAAAGCGGGGGGGGGCCTCCTCCCCCTCGGGACGCCCCTGCTGCCAGGTGCTGTTGAACTATATTCAGTTAAAATCTGAAGCAACACTAAGAGATAAACAACATGGTTTTAGGATGAGTAGATCCTGTGCTAATTTGACATTCAGTTCGAGAGTACTAATTGAAGAATTGAACAAATGGCGAACGGGTTATATTTGACTTTGACGTAGTATTTTCGAATACTTATATTTACAAACGCCTATCCACAAACACGCCTGTATTTAAATACATCTGTCCTCATGATATCGATATAGAGATTTCTGCGGTATTATGGCTTCTTCGGTTGGATTATCAGTCTCATCCTTAAATTATATAAAAACCAGCAACGTGCTGTACGGACTGACGGTTATAACTTTGCCAACCGGTATAAAGTAAACTCTGATGTCCTACAGGGACGTATTTTATTCCGAGTGTCATTTGCTATTATCATTGACCATGTTCTCCGTGTATGCAACTTCACGGGTGGGTTCCAACTAAGCCAGAGCCGACTCTGTTTGACAGGTTTTCGCATGTGATCCAACCCTTCTATAACATCTAAGAGAAGACCTGCAACGAAATATCACTGAAGTCTCAATCATAGCCGAACGAGCTGGATTTTTAAATAGCTTGAGGAAAACGAAAATAATGCGTAACAACGTTAGGACCCTAGTTACCCCGCCTCTTGAATTTGGTGCTGATATTCTGGAGGATGCTGAAGATTTAAATACTTTGGGAGCGCCACTTAATCCGATGGGTGCCTCGAGCGCGCAATTACCACACCTGTTGCTTTCGGTGGAATCGTATTTGAAAAGTTAAGGACAGAATGGACAAGGGCAGCGGACTCTCTGAAACTTAAACTCCAGCTCTCTAACAGCAATGTTTTCTCTGGTCTGATGTATTAATGTGAATCATGGGCACTGGCTAAGTAGCTTGAAAAGCAACGCCAAAGATTCAAGATTAACTGCCTCAGTCGCATCATTGATGTTCACTGGACATATAGGATCGCCAACGTTTTTATCCGAGATGAGACTTAAACAGCCACTTGCGACTAATAAGATTTAAAACAGTCGTTGGCATTATTGGGGGCACATGGTGAGAATGGATGAAGGCCATCTGCCTACCTGCCTCATTGCGTTTTGGATTTGGTCCCACTCGGAATCAGAAGACGCGAACGACGGAGAGCGGCACTTGAATGTTATCTCAAGAAGGATGCTGAACTGTCGGAGTCTCCCCTTGAAGATCATTAGTCCAAAGTGCTAAAGACGTCGTCGTGGAGAGGCACCACTGTCGATTTATGTGCCAACTGGCGTGGGAGATAGCTATCTGTTGTAAGTAAATAATTTATGTTGAAAAACCAAAGTTTTTGCTTTCTTTTTCCTTTCGCATTCCTGTTCTCAAACTTTGTTCTATGATTGTGCCATGTGTGTTGGTCTGCTGGTGCAAACAATCTGGCTTCTGACGCATGCAACATTCGATAATGATGCTTGGCATATAATTGTGACCCTACCGAGTTTAAACAAATATCCTTCTTTATTCTTTCAGAATGGTAGCAAAATTGTTAGCTCATATAGAGAAATTAATACCATAAAACTGCAGAAAATAATATGCCAAAAACTTGCACAGGGGACATAAACCTTAAATAGAGCAGTTTGGTGTGCCAAAATGTTTGTAGTGACAACTAGCCGCTTACCCGGCGTCATTCAAGGATCCTTACAACAGTTTACCATATGCTCTTGATATCACCTCTGTGATTTTTACCGCTTCCTGATGGGTATATTCTTTCCAAATCCCGACTTTTGCTGGCAAATAAAGATATTTTGTCATAATGCAACTATTGAGTGAATTCAAATCCCCTTCAAAGAAAATAATCAACTTTTCAAATGAGCTGCAAAGAACCGAAACTACCATGTGAAGGCAATCTTTGTGTGCTTGGAATTTAGAAAAAAGAACACAGAATATTAAAAGAAAATCTAAATGTTAGTATCAAAATACAACCCCTCTTTTCACACTTTCTACCACGGGTGGGGGATTATAATATAAACGATTGAAATCAATATCTGAGCTCTCCCCTCCCTAATACCTCTCCCATCCAGTAATAACCCTCCCCCACTTTCTTGACTATTAAAACCTTGGAATGGTGAAGAGTATCAATATAGCGTGCCTAGTCACATATAATACAAATAGTTTAAAATGAATCCCTAAGTTTCTAAGGCTAATGGAATATTTTTCAGTAAAAAATATATCTGCGGCTGACTGACAAGTTGACTTCTATAAAAAAATAAATGAATAAAAAAAAATACTGCAGTTTTGAGATTGAAAAGATCAACCGCTTGACGACTACTAATGGACTAGTTGAGTTTGACCATGAATTGGTAAAAAAGACTGTGCCATTAAGGTTATGGGAATAGGGCTGGTTTGATTATGAGAGACATTTCAGATATAATTCCATGGGTATTCTATACAGTGTTCCTGCATTAGGCCGCCCCCCACCCTAAAACGGTTTTTAGGCCCCCTGGGTGTCAGTGTTTTCATTTAGGGATTGGGGGATTTTTTGCAAGTCTTAGGGATTTCCAATATTTATCTTTCGAACTTGTGAAAATTATTCTCCACGTGAATCATGGCTATTCCATATTTGCTTCGACGGTGTTGTCTGTAAAAGGCTAGGCGAATTGTAATCACGTAATTATGAGAGACATTTAACGTTCCGAACCTGGGTTAATCAAATTTTTATGCAGCGATTGCTTAATTAATTAGCTGCCTTGCTTAATGCTAAATAAAAGAATAGGTCAATTGAACTTTGAACGACAAGAGCAAGTGAGTGATCAATTGGAGTGCAGCTTTGACATTTAGTAAGTAGTATTCAACTCAACATATTGTTATTTTGGACTGGATTATTAGTAAAGTAAGTTTGTTTTTCCTTTGCATATGTCAGAGGCACCAATTCACGAAAATATAGGTGGAGGGGAAGGATTTTTTAATGAAGATACAAAAAAAGATAGTTCCCAGAATCTAAGGGGGCTGGGGGGTGTTTTTTCTTTTTGTTTATAATTAAAATGCCAAACAAAGATCGCATCTAACTAAAATGGTTTTTATAACTCTGGTGGCCAATCACCCCCCCCCCTCTCCCTCATATTGTTGGCTCTGGCTTAGTTAAGAAAATTTCAAGTTATCAAGTCATCATTGAAAATAGGGTAACATATTTATTCTGTTTAGAAATAATGTCTTTTTTTTAACTCAATTGATTTTTTTACGGTCACGATGTATCTTTGTCAAGCTTTGAGCTAGTTTCGATATAAATAAAAAAAAATTCCTGAATTACCACAAGGCACATACACAAGGTTTTATGCCTGAAGATAGCTTGCATTAAAAAGGAGACACAATTTCATAAAATGGGAATTCTACTGCTACTAACGACTCACTGCAGCACGAAGCCGCCTGAGGCCAACACAGCTTCGCACGCTCCTCCTCCATCCCAATCTATTCAAAGCTTCCTTTTTACACCCGCCCATGAAGTTCTCATTTCCTTAAAATCTTTCTTTATGACGTCCTCCCACCCCAGAGGAGGACGACATGCTTTCCGTTTATACCTCGACGGGTGACCGGAAAGGACAATCTTCGGCAATCTGTCCTCTGTCATCTGCACAACGTGCCCTAGCCACTTCAACCTTTCTTTCATTATAGCCTTAGAGAGCGGTATTAAACCACATTTTTCGTGTAGCCTATTGTTTGAAATACGGTCAGTCAGCCGGGTACCCAGAACAATCTTTAAGCAGTTTCTCTGGAAAACATCTAGCAAATCTTCATCCGCTTTTTGGACCCCCCATGCTTCATAGCCATATTTGACCACTGTCATCACTGTAGCTTCTAATATTCTAATCTTGGTTTGCAGACTTATCTTCCTATTCTTGCAAACTTTTTTTTAACTGTGAAAAAACACCCTGAGCCTTGGTTATTCTACTTTTGACTTTTTCACTGCTCCCACTTTCTTTACTAATAATACAACCAAGATAAGTGAAGCTGTCCACCTGATCAAACTTTTCGTTACCTAGCTTCATCTTTTTATCTTCAGTTGTTCCTAGCCTAAGCGACCTAGTCTTCTTAAAATTTATTTTTAAACTTATCCTAGAACCCTGAACTCGCAAAACCTCTAAAACTTCATTCATTTTGCTCACTTCATCTAGGATGTTTAAATCATCAGCATAATCTAATTCCAGGAGACTTTTTCCTCCCCATTTGATTCCGTGGTCTCCCATTGCCTTTCCTGTGCTCCTTACTACAAAGTCTATCAAAATAATCCTTATAAAGGGGGATAGAACACAACCCTGCTTAACTCCTGATTTAATACAAAACCAGCTGCTAACCTCATTTCCTACCTTAGCCGCAGCAGTGTTATTCTCGTTCATATAACAAATCACTTTAAAATGTTTGTTTGGTCTACCATACAAGGATAAGATCTTTGCTAAAGGTTTTCTATTAACAGAAACGAACGCTTGCTCAAAATCTATAAGACTGATGACCAAAGGTGTTTGATGACTTAGGCACTTCTCAATAATTAACCTAAGAGTGAAAATTTAGTCGACACATCCTCTACCCTTCCTAAGACCGCACTGTTCTTCTCTTAAAACTTTGTCTACAGCATCTCTCAGTCAAAAAAGTATCATGTTTCTAAGTAATTTACTAGTTATAGAAATCAGACTAATCGCTTAACAATTACCACATTCACTTTTCTCGCCTTTCTCATAAAGTGGCTTAATTAAGGTTTTTCTAAAATCATTAGGTGCTTCCCCTTTTTTAAAAATCATATTCATAATCTTCAGTAACTTATTTTTAATCTCAGAGCCATCCTATTCAAGAAACTCATTTACCATCCTATCAACAATCGGACCCTTAATGTTTTTTAGTCCTATTTTAGATTGTTTTTATAGTACTGTTGCTCATCCCTTCTCATCAAACAAATCTTCCTTCAAATCAAAGGTATCACGAACCTTTTCATTTTCCTCTATTTCTCATACTTCAACTCTATATCTGTTAAAGAAATCCTCAATCTATTCGGCCCATCTCTCTTTGGTTTTTTCCTTATCGTTAATTGCGGCCCCATTCCTATCTTTAACTGGGCCAAGTCCGCATTGACTACTCCCTCTCAATTTGTTAACATGCCAGTACAATATTTTACTATTATGCCCTCTAGCTGCATCTTCCAGATCCTTGGCAATTTTATCCCTGGTCTCCACTTCACACTTCCTTAGTTCGTAATTTAATGGTTTCTCTATTTTCTTTACATTCGTTTTGTTTTCATATGATCTATCACTAAGGTAATTCTTGTACAAGCCATTTCTCCTTTCTATCAAACATACAACTTTTTCACTAATATTCTTAGATGCAGTTCTAGCTTTTTTTCCCTAAGACGCATTCAGCAACTTCACAAATTATTTTTCTAAAATTATTGCACCCATCTTCCACATTATCAAATTTTGAACTCTCAAGTTTAGTATTCAACTGTTCCTGGAAAGTGTCTCTCAAATTCTTATCCTGGAGTCATAAAATGGGAATATACGGAAAATAGTAGATATTGGAGGGGAAATTACAGAAATCTCAACATTTTTGCAGGGACCAAAGTCAGAACCTTTAGTACGTTTGTGCCTGATTAACAATTAAAAAGTCAATCTTTCTTTATTGACAAACCAGCCAAAGAAGAGAGTAAGCAAATATTTCAGAGATTCTGATTTTTTGTATGTAAGAAAAGCTATTTTATAATACGAGTATATCTTGGGATTCTTTATTTTTATACAGGTCATTCTACAGACTTGGAAGTTTTTGTTTTTGGTTTGGTTCTATCTTTGTTGTTTGTGGAACCCCATAACACTTATTGTAAGCAACCTAGTACTAGAATAGGATTTGCCAGTTTCTGCACGCACAATGAATGCACGCACAATGAATGCACGCACAATGAATTTTGAAAAATATATAGTGGAAACACAGATCATATCCTGACATTAAGGAGTTTTATGTAAGGTTACTCAAATATTCTCTAGAAACTCTCAAAAGATCAGACCTGATGCTTCTGAATCACGTAATAATAGGGTTTTGCCCAAATTTGTTTCGCAAAAATACTATATCCGGTCGGGAATTGAAAGCTCTAATCCTTTTTATAAGTCGAAAGTGACTGGATACCAACCAGCCCCTGTCCTAGAACTGTTTTCGATATCTGGTTCTTTGGTTACCCCTTAGGACATACCATCGATGTTTTGAGGTACCTATTTTGTACTTTCTCTGTGGCTGCTCAATTGTGGGTGTAGGGAAATTTTCCATGGCGAGGGATTATCCGGAGGGAAAACACCGGCTCCCGAAGTGTCGACATACAAAGTTATATAGACTAAATGAATGACAACTACCTGGGGGCTATATGCTCAACTAAAAATTTGAATCTTCCATATCTCTTCTTTTCCTAGTTCCCTAAAAACAAAAGTTAAAAATTACATTGTTTGACTGTTACTATAGAATGTAAATTATTAGGCGATTATCTTTCCAGACTATTATAGAAAGAACCATGCTGTAGTTGCATAGACCCTTTTGTAGGGTATTGTTTCTTTAGCCAATACTGAGGATTTTTTTTGCCGTTGCTACATTATATTCAAACATTTTTGATCTATTTTATTACAAACAATAGGCATTTTACATAAGAACATACATTACTTGCTGTAAGATAAATATTCCCCCCCATAACTTTATTGGCTTTATGCCAGGTCGAGCATTCAACGAATTTGTTTAATTTTTCCTAAGTCACCTATGCCATCTTCTCATAATTGAATGCATCGCAAATAGTTCAGTTGATTTACTTAATTTCGATAATGTTTATATAGGTTGTGAAACATGATTCTTTCTTTGTTTTTGTTTTATCTTGCTTCAAATGACTTGTGACGCATGGGTAACATCATGTTTGCCAAGATTGTTATTATTATTGTTGTTGTTATTAACCTAATCAAATTAAATATGCAGGATCAGTATTTTAACATTAAGAGAGGGAGAGGGGTATTCTGACCCCCATATATGGTTTCTCTGCCGGTCCGTCCCAACATTGATTTGGAAGATTGATGATTATCGTAACGATTTCTTTTGCAGAGGATGAAGAAGAATATGAAAATAACGCTGCAGATTCATCGGACAATAAAAACATAGATGAAATGATTAAGTCACTAACAAGTAAATTCAACGATGTCCAGACTTGCACTGAGCTGTTAACAAGACACTATACAGCGTTGACTAAAGCTATAACTGATACTGAGCCAGCTATTTCCACTGCTTTGGAGAAGCCGCAAGAAGCCATTGCCAAAATTAAAGCTTTAAATGAAAGATCAGCACTCTTTAGGCTGACTTCTGGGGCAGTTTTAAGGGTAATTATCTTTAATTTTAAATAGCTTTTTATCAAGCTTTGCTCTATATTTATTTGATTGCATGGATTTAAATTTCCATATCTGGCATAGGATAGTTTGATGTCTTATCTTTGTTTATAACTGAGGAGAATCTCAGTTCAGATTTTTCGTAATCTGAAAAGTACATCCCCTCTTATATTTTCGTGAATTGACGCCACTGTTTCAGTTCTTCTGTAGATTCTGGAATCTGTTACTTGCTGAATGATAAGAAAGTTGTAGTAAAGTCAACTTAATATGCTC
Organism: Artemia sp. Qi Xiang Cuo; assembly: GCF_049724085.1. Classification (NCBI taxonomy): domain Eukaryota; kingdom Metazoa; phylum Arthropoda; class Branchiopoda; order Anostraca; family Artemiidae; genus Artemia; species Artemia sp. Qi Xiang Cuo. Next base: position 42,613,331 of record NC_142806.1, read on the forward strand.
CAACTGAAATCCGGCCGTTTAACAAGGTACAGCCAACATCAAAAAGCTTGAAGAACTTATAATAAATGTAGAATTTGTTATTTAATAACATGAAAGCTGTTGCCACAATTAAGGTTTTAAATGAGACGCTAAAGTTGTTCTGGTGGAGCTAGAAGAATAACTAGGGTTATATACCTTATCAATTAAAAAAAAAAGAATTTCAACAAAATAAGTTTTTCAAAGAAAATTAAAGAACTCGATTAAACGAAAAATGAGCAAAAAATAAAATCAAATAATGTAGCAAGCGTGAAACTACCACAAATCAGCATCGATAAATAAATGAAACCCAAAACAAACAGAAATTACAATAAATAACCCGAGTCAAGCTCAAAACGAGCAGAAATTAACATGAGTAGGGTTCAAAACCCCTATGCCTTCCCAAGGCCAGAACATAGTCTGACCTTTACTGAAAAAATAAAAATGTTTTTACTTTTATAATTTTAATAAATCAAATAATATTAACATTTTGATTATTAAATATCAGTATATGTATAATTAAACTGACAATGCACATTCATTTGTATTTTTTTCAGTAAAGTGCAAATTATGTTCTGGCCTTTGGAAAGCATAGCGGTTTCGAGCCCTACTCATGTTAATTTCTGCTCGTTTTAAGTTTGACTCGGTTATTTATTGTAATTTCTGTTCGTTTTGGGTTTCATTTATTCATCGATGCTGATTTGTCGTATTTTCACGCTTGGTAGATTATTTGATTTTATTTTTTGCTCATTTTTGGTTTAATGGTCCGGTTCTAAGCCGGCTTAAGCACTTCGGTGTAGACTTGAGAAGATAAGTGATCACCATCCTGCACTGGTATCCAGGATCATTGCTTTTCCTGATGCCAAAATAATTTCAATGATTTAAAGAAAATGAAAATTGGAACTTGGAATGTTATGACGTTAAAAAATGACCATCGTATCGACATTTTGACTGACGAATTCAGACGGTTCAAACTGGATTTATTAGGAGTTTCAGCCACTCATATCCCAGGGGTAAGAAGTATGAAATTAGGTGATATAGAATTTGTTTACTCAGGCAGGAAGGACGGGGTACATAGACAGGGAGTAGGGCTCATGATGAATAAGGAAGCCGCTAAGTCTTGTTTAGACTGGGAAAATATTAATAATAGAATAATAATTGCTCATTATATGACTAAAAAGTTCAGGGTATCAGTTATAGTAGTATATGCCCTTGTAAAACCGACTGACGGAGATACTAGTGACTCAAATTTTACATACAGCTACAGGAGCAAATAGACAGGGTCCCAGGTAGAAATATGATGTTTTTATTGGGAGATTTTAACGCCCAGGTTGGTAGAAATAGGGATAGGTGTACCCTAGCCTAGGTAAATTTGGTATAGGAAAAGAAAACAGTAATGGATACAAACTTTTGCAATTTTGTAGGTATAACAATCTAGTTGTAACCAATACGGTGTTTTACGGTCTATTCACGTGATGGTAAGACAGCAAACCTTATTGATTATGTTATTGTAAACCGAAGACTGGCAGGATCAATACAAGATACTAGGGCAGGGTTGCCAACTTTTTGGTCAATGAATATGTTCCTTGAGCATCCAAAAACGTGTCCTTTTTAGCCAAATCATTTCCATATGTCACATATAATATGTCCATAATATGTCCGCCATAAAATCTCGGAGGCTCGTTTTTTACGATTTGAGAACCTTCTTCAATGCTGTCAGTTAGTATCGATCATAATGGAAACTAAAAAGATTTATTTAGTTTATGCATAAAGAATGAGCTAGTGTGAAAGCACATAGTATATATATTTAAGAAACTCATTTATCACCCTATCAGCCACTGGAGCCTTATTGTTTTTTAGTCTTGTTAGTACTGTTACTAATCCCTTCTTATGAAACAAATCTTCTTTTACATCCAAGGCATAACAAACTTTTTCATTTTCCTCAATATATCTCCCTTCAGCGATATCTCAGTTATAAACATTCTCAAAACGTTAGGCCCATCTCTCTTTAGTTTTTTCCTTATTACTAATTGCGGCCCCATTCCTATCTTTAACTGGGCCAAGTCCGCATTGACTACTCCCTCTCAATTTATTAACATACCAGTACAATATTTTACTATTATGCCGTCTAGCTGCATCTTCTAGATCTTTGGCAATTTTATCCATGGCCTTCACTTCACACCTCTTTATTTCATATGTTAATACTTTCTCCACTTTTCTTATATTCCTTTTGTTTTCATATGATCTATCGTTAAGATAATTCTTGTACAAGTCCTTTCTCCTTTCTGTAAAACATAGAACCTTTTCACTAATATTCTTAGCTGTAGTCCTAGCTTACTTCCCAAATACACCTTCAGTAACTTTACAAATTATTTTTCTAAAATTATTCCAACCATGTTCCACATTATCAAATTTTAAACTCTCAAAATTAGTATTCAACTGTTCCTGGAAAGTATCTCTCAAATTCTTATCTTGGAGTCTACCAACATCATAACTTCCCGAAGGTAGTTACCCTTCCGATATTTCAGCTTTAAATTAACCCTTGACACTACTAGATGGTGATCTTTACTTTTAACATCATTAACGGCACTCCTATATACCCTAGTACAGGGTTGCCAACTGGACATATTTTATGTCCAATGGACATATTCCTGTGTGCCGGGACACAATGACATAATAGGGCAAAAAAGGGAGATATTTTACGAATCTGGGACATAAAAGAGACATATTTTGCAAATTTATGACATAAAATAGAATATCTCTCCACTGGATAGATATTTTTATATAAGAAAATATCATTTCTCACCAAATCAGTATTAAAACTACTTGTCTAGTACTAAATTTATTTAACTACTTATTTTCTACAAATTTTTACAAATGTTATTTTTTACAAATGTTATTATTTTTTGGAGTTGCTTGCTCTATCCCGCTGACAATTCTATGCAAATACTCATGAAATTCTTTACCAGGTTGTATTCTTTCATCTACAAAAGACTTTATTTCTCCTTGCTTTTCCGCTACAATCAAACGAATAGGCAAGCAGGGACCTAAACATCTATCTATTTATCAAGTATTACTAACTGAAAATGAAAAGTTAACAAAAGAAATAAAAATAGATTCTTGATGATCTGGAATCAATTTTGATATCAATAGACGTACCAAAAAATTAAATTCTTGTGCTGACTCCAAATATATAGTATTTTTTAAGTTTAGTGTTACCCATTAGTGGGCCTGACAAAAATTTGCCAAATTTTCGAAAAAGGTGAAAAACACCCCATAAAAGTTAAAGAATTTTAATGGAAATCGCGCCATCAGATTTAACACATCAGAGAACCCCACTGTAGAGGTACCAAGCTTATATCTATAAAATATAATTTTATAGTGTTTGCCAGAAGAAGCGTCACGGATTCATGTGTATTTGTTGTTATTGCTTTTTCCAGGGGTGATCATATCAAACCAATGGTAATAGAATTTCGCAAGAGGGCTCGTTCAAACGAAAATTAAAAGGTCTACTGTCCTTTTTAATTGACCAAAAAATTGGAGGACAAGCAGCCCCGTCCCACACCCTTTTTTCCTGAAAGTTGTCTGATCAAAATTTTATCAAAATATCAATAGATATGTCTGGAGATGACATGACCCCTCAGAACCACCAGAGGAAGAGCCGCAAGTTATGAAATTTGCCCATTGTTTACATACAGCATCTATTATGGGGAAGTATACGAACGTTTTCAAAAGGAGGAAAGTGATCTACTGGAGATGAATTTTCTATAAGAAGACGTTCTCATTGGAATGGAAGTTTCTGGAGGTGAACTTTTCAGGGAAAATACTACATGAGGAGAATTAATCATAATTCGCATACAAAATTTGTGTCAGTTGTCTTTTTTCACGTTGTTAATCCCATTGTACATGTGGAGACGCTTTGAGGGAAATCTCAGGGGGAAATTTTCAGCGGAGTTGGAATTCTTTTGGGATCTTTTTTTTTAGGGGGAGGGGGTTCCACGAGAGAAATTTCCATGGGGGAACTATCACCAGGAGAAATTCTCCATGGGAAATTTCTGGGGGATAAAATTTCCAGGGGGGGGGGGTATTTTCCAAACAAGGATATTCCCCAATGATCTTAAGAAGGATCAGAAACTAAATGAATGCAAGTCTTTCTTCAAATAAAAGTATGGTAAGGAGTATTTTTCAGGCAGAATCGTAAGCAAAAAGAATTTTGGAAAGGATTCGCAGCAGGGATGGAATTGTCCAGGGGTAATTTCCCAGCGGAAGAATTTTACATGGGAGGAACTTTATATAGAGGTATTTTTCGTGGAGAAATTTTCCACAGAGGGGGTGGATTTCTTAAGATTATCTGAAAAACGATAATAAATAAACACAAAAACTAGTTTTTTCTATCGAAAGTAAGGGGCAACATTAAAAATTAAAACTTACAGAAATTATTCCGTATATGACGGGGGCTACTCCCTGCTCAATACCCCCCTCTCTACGCTAATGTTCGACCTTTTGTCGATTTTTTTTTTTTTTTTAAGAACGATTCTTGAAACACGAGGGTTGTGTAATTGAAATCAAAACTTTTTTTAAAAGTTCTTGAAAAAATTTTAGCATGAAGAGTGTGGTAATGAGGAACAGGCAACTCCCCTAATATATGGAATAATTTTTGATTTTTCTAAGTTTTAATGTTGTTTCTTACTTCAAGTAGAAAAAACTTTTTTTTATTTAATGAACGAAAAAGCGATAAGGTTACAATTTAATTTTTTACTTCTGAACAAGGCACATCGTGTAGAAAGGGTTGTCGTTGAAACTTCGAAGGCGGCTCGATTGGAAATTGAAAGTTTTAATAAGAATTATAAGTGATTGGAAGGGGAACAGCCCCCCCCCCCACGCCCTTCATTTCCCCAAACATGTCCAATCAAAATTTTGATATTGCCATTTTGTTCAGCATATATTAAAAGTCCCAGTGATTATATTTTTGTAGATGACCCCCTCCCCCAAAAAAAGCTTTCATGGCACGAGTTATGCGAGTTATACCAGTTCTCCATTATTAACATATAAGATTTCTATGGAAAGGTTGGTTTTATAAAATTTGGAGGGGACTCACTGGATTGAAAATCAGATGTCCTAGTGCTATTTTTAAGAGTCAGAAGTGGTCAGAGGCAAACCAGCCACCCCCTCCACCCACGTCTTCTTTTCCCTAGATGCATCCGACAGAAATTTCGAGATAGTAATTTTGTTAAAAATGGTCAAAAAAACATGGGATTGGATAGCAACATAATCTCCTTCCATGTGCCTCTTCCCCCCTCCAAGGCATCTAATCACTATTTCTAGATAACCATTTTGATCAGAATAGTCGTAAAGTTCAATAAGTATGCCTCTGGCATACATTGATGACATAACCCCCTCAGCCCCTGGGGCAAGGGTCTTGAGTAATGCAAATTGCTAATTGCTTATGAATAAGTTTTGTTATAAGAGAAAATGAATCACAATTTATTATAATTTTGTTAAGGGAGAGGTAATGGTTATCTAAAAAGAGATTTTTATTATAAAATAGAATCCGGAGTAGAAGGGTGAGGCAAGTAAAAGACTGGAAAGAAGCTATTGGTTATTTCACCTTGGCCTTCTTTGGCGATTAAATAAAAAAAAAACAAGTTCTTTTAACTGAAAGTAAGGAATGACATAGAGCGAGGCGTTGAGGAGGGGATATCCCCTTTTATATACGGATTAATTTCTGTTTGCTTTAAGTTTTAATGTCGCTCCTTACTTTCAGTTGAAAGCACTTGTTTTTTTTTTATATAATTTATGATCGTTTTTGAATTAATGCAGCATTGATTTTGACTCACTGTACATGAATAATTAAAACGAATTTCGCATATTAATTTTACTTTGTTTTGGCTAAATGGTTTTCTGAAAATTTTGTTCTGACTTAACTTACGAATTAACTTACATAACGAACTTCTTTGTTCGTATATTTGTATTACCTGTATTAGGGAGTTCGCCCCCTAGTCAATACCTCACTCTTTACGTTTAAGTTCAAATTTTCTTCCGATTCTTTAAGAATCATCCCTTAATTACAAAGGCCGTTAATTAGAATAAATAGCTCTGATGGAACTACAAAAAAACTTTAGCGTAAAGAGCGAGTTAATGACTAGGGGGCGAACCCAATCATATACGTAATAATCTCTGTTCGTTTTAAGTTTTGATGTTGCTCCTTACTTTCAGTTGAAACAATTGTTGTTTTTTCTATTTAATTTCTAATCTTTTTTATAAATAATGCTGGGAAATCCGGCGCCCCCTTCATAGCAATGTCCCTTCCCCCATAAAAACTTCGTCCATGGAAAGATTCTCCCATGTAACACCCGACCCCCCCCCCCCAAATCCCAGAAAATTTCCCCCTGAAAACGTCTGTATACTTCCTAATAACCAATACTATATGTAAACATTTGGCAAAGTTCATAACTTGCAGACCTTCCCCCGGGAACTGTGGGGGATTAATTCATCCTCAAAGACATAGTTATTATATTTTTCCGACCATATTGAACAAAATGGCTATCTCAAAATTTTGATCGGGTGACTTTGAGAAAATATGAGCGTCGGAGGGGGCCTAGTTGCCCTCCATTTTTTTGTTCACTTAAAAAGGGCACTAGAAATTTTAATTTACTTTCGAATGAGCCCTTCCGCGATATTCTAGGACCCCTGGTTCGATATGCGGACACCCCCGATTTTTTTTTTTTAAATAAACACACATCCGTCATTTTTCTTCTGGCAAAAAATACAAAATTCCAGATTTTTGCAGATAGGAGCTTGAAACCTCTACAGTAGGATTCTCTGATACGCTGAATCTGATGGTGTGATTTTCATTAAGGTTATATGACTTTTATGGGGTGTTTCCTTATTTTTCGAAAATAATGCAAATTTTGTATGGGCGTAACTTTGGACGGGTAAGACTGAACTTGATGAAACTAATATATTTGAAAACAGCATAAAAATCTGATTCTTTTGATATATCTATTGGTATCAAAATTCTGTTTTTTTAGAGTTTCAGTTACTATTGAGCCGGGCCGCTCCTTACTTACAGTTCGTTATTATGAACTGTTTGATGAGGGGCTTGAAAATTTAGCTAGTTCATGCATTTATTGGTATCGGGTATGCATTTAAGGCTAAGAAAAACTCGTTCACCTTATTTCATTAAGTTTTTTGAAATTATCCACGGTTACATTTTGACCATGAAGTTATCGTAGCTTATCAGTTTCTATGATTTTCAGGCGGCAACAGATTATCTCCACCTTGTCGAGAAAGACGGAAAAAGATGGCTAAAGCAAATGACATACGAGCATGAACAGAGAGGCCGTCTTCAGCAAATGGTTGAACAGCTTGCCCGACAACACTCAAGCTTGGAACAGGCAGCAAAATTCCGAGTCTCAAAACTACCAAATTCTTCTACAGGTAAAAAATGGGAGAATACTGCTGCTAATCCTACGCTTAATTTTAAGGTTGAAAGGAAAAGGAGAGGGGCACCCACTTTCTGCCACCTGGTACACATCACAGAACGCTACATGTGCTGCGCAGTTCCGCCACACGTGGCCCAGTTTCTGCCACATTTGGCACAGATTGCCCCACATCTAGCATATGCCACCTGGTGTACGTTATCCATCCCTCCCTCGGGAAAAGGGATGGAATTTAATATCATGACTAAAATTTAGGAACAGCATAACTGTAGTTCTATCTATATGCAAAGAAAAGTATTGACCAATAACGAGTTGGAGTAACGAAGGGAAGGTGGAAGAGGGTAATTAACATGACTGAAATCGACGGCTTACGAACTTGAACAAAGAAGATTTCAATCAACTGTCGAGTTTGAAGCTTATAACTCGAAGGTAAATATGAACCATATGGGATAAAAAGAGACGATAAACCCAACTAAATAAGTGGATTCCTTGTGAATTCGAACAGGGGCTTACCTCCATAATCTCAAAAGCTATGGGAAACGTATAAGGAAATTTAGGAAGAAGTTAGATACCGAAAGGTTTCAGTTTTGCCCTAAAATTCCTGATTCGAGATGTAAGCTGCCAAATAATGCCTGATATACCCCTTTTCGTGCGTGATTTTTGCCAAGGAGTAAATTGCCTCTACCACTGCAACGGTATCACTTCTTTTTATGGATAATTATTTTGTGAATAAAATGGTATTTTGCCATATTTCTAAATGGTATTTAGAAATATTGCAAATCAAAATCTATATTTTTTTTTCAAAAAGTTGAAAATAACTTCTTATTTTGGAAAAAAAATTCTAAAAATTTCTGTATCATACTACAGTACTATTCGCTGAGAAGAAAACCTCAACTTTGAATTTTTGTTTTTACAATATACTGGCTCAAAGTTACCGAGTTCGGAGTTTTAAGTGCACATCCTCGTCTCCCAGAAGGTAAGGGACAAAGAGGACTCAAGATTCTGGAGTCTGAGTCTCCAGTCTTAGATTCCTGGAAGTCGTGCCTGAAGTCACAAAGGTTTTCACCAGGCGTGCTAAAGCCAGCCACCCCTTAAAATAATAAGTGGAATCTCAAAATTAGGGAATCTCCTTTTTTGGCACGAATAAACTTATTTAATCAGCTCATACATAAAGTACAATATTGCAGCAAAATAATGCACTCTTAGCAAATAGCATGGATCGTAATTGTTTGCTGTAACGAACATAAGAATTCAGGTCTTCACCGCGAAAAAATAAATAAATAAATGTAATTTTGTGGATAAAACCACAAAATTAGAAAAGAAAAGACTTGGTAAAAAGCAGAAATGCTGGGAGAACTGTGCACGTTTGGTAACTCTGACACCAGTGAACAAACGCAGAATGATAAAAAAGAATGTGGAACATCTGCATGCTCCACGCATATTTTATGTTCTAAATAAGTATTTCCTTAAGTATTCCTCTTAAGTATTTCCTTTTCAAATTCCACTGATTAAGTCTAAATGATTCAGTTAGAATTTTGTTGCTTAATCTGTATTTATTTGTAATTAACGGTATTTGATATGTATTTGAGAACCTAGATATTTTAGCATTGACACAGGGGAAATCGATACGCTCGAGAATGCCCAAGATCCGAACGAGGAGGCTAGATCAGCAGAGACCTAATAGTAGATGTAATTGCCTTGATTTTGTATTTGAGAATATCATACTGTAGTATTTACGTCTCATATGCGTTTAAAGTCGAAAATATTCAAGAAAAAAAGATATTACTGTCTCTGATGTATTTTTAAGTGTTAAAGGTCATCAGTATGAAAAATTTAAAAATATCTTTATCGCTTTGCTTTGAAGTATCTTTCGTGGTTTTATATATGCCCAAAAGTATGTATATATATGATTATACGGTAATTTAAATAAAACGCAACCAAAGATTGATAAATTGTTTTAACCATTTCGCCCCGGAGCCCGTCAAATGACGGATGGCTAATTTTTGCTCACCAGATGCTATCTAGTGTGAAAAGTAGTAACTAAAACCATGCTCTTTGTATTCTTGAGACACCTACTGATCTATTGATGTATCACACGTGTTGTTCGGAACATTGCAGTGGACGAAAAATTAATTAGAAAATAAGTGGGAAAAAGTCTGTTAGACGCTGGTAGTTACTAGTTAGAAGTTCAAGTAGGTATGTCTTTTATTTGTCTACTTTTGGAATATCATGAAAAACTAGATACCCGCAACTAATCAATGAAAGTTCTATTTAGTGACTAGTGCCATCTAGTGGGCTGTCAGAATTTTCGCAAGTCATTTTGCGTCAAATGACAAGACTGTTCTTCGTCTTCTTGAGAGAATTGACAAGCATTTCTATCACAAAGTGTATTTCGGCAATTACTTTACAATGTTACCACTGCTTGAAAAGTTGACAGCAGATGGTTTCTTGGCAGCAGGAACTATCAGAAAGGACAGGATAGCCAAAGCAAAGCTTGCAGATGAGAAGGTTCTTAGGAAGAAAGGACGAGAGTCGTGGGATGAAGCTAGCGACATTGAAAAGGGACTCGTCCTTGTGCGTTGGTTTGACAACAACGCAGTAAACATGGCGTCAAATTAATGCGGTGCAGGTGCATGTGGAGTCGTGAAAAGATGAAGTAACGAGAAGGAGGAGAAGGTTGATGTGAAAAGACCTGACGTTATTGGTCACTACAACCGCAACATGAGAGGAGTGGACAAGCTGGATCAACTCGTCGCCTTGTATCGAATTGAAACAAAAACGAAAAAGTGGACCCTCAAGACATTTTTTCACTTTATTGATGTCAGCATCTGCAACAGCTGGCTTGAGTACCGTCGCTTTGAGCAACGTGATCCTACATATAAGCCAGTGTCACTTTTCGAGTTCCGGAACGAAATTGCAAAAAGTACTACTGAAATATGAATATGAGGAGCAGATCTTTAAACGAAGAGCTGGTCGTCCTCACCAGCAACAAGATGCCGAGAATTCTCCGGCTCCTTCGCCGTCCCGACTTACTGCGCGATCAACTTAAACGATCGAAAGCGTCCGGTTCGACCGACTAAATCACTTCCCTGTTCATTTAGAAGGTCGGGAAGCCCAGTGCCGCTATGAAAAGTGCCCAAAAGGATAAAAGCGGGTTTCATGGATTCGTTGTGAGAAATTTGAGGTTGCGTTGTCTCTGAACAAAGACAGGAATTGCTTCAAGATGTACCATATTCACTGAGTTTGAAACTTAACTTTGTGTATATGTTTTGTGCCTTTTTTTTATATTTTTCGTATAAACGAAGTTGTCTTGCTGGTATACCCTTCTATTCCCATTAATGTCATTTAATAGGAATTTATCTTTCTAAGAATATGTACTCTGACCGGTTTCTAACACAGCCATACGCTGTCTAAGGTTAAAATGACCCTATACTAGAAAATTTGAATTTTCCTACGCAGGAAAAATTTTCAGGGCTGAAAGGGTTAAGGTTGAAAATGGAAAAATATGTTTTAGAGGATGTATGGACCCAATATTTTCTGCAAGTTTTGCACGTACATGGTGAAGATTGATCCTGAATAACATCAACGGCTCGAGAAAGCCTCAAGTAGCGGTATGATTAGACCCTACGGATTTTATGCTTGAGAACTTAGAGCTCCTGGGATGACATATTTTTAGTATCAAGTTTTGAGCGACGGAAAATGATAAACTCGTAAAAAGTGACTGAAAACCTGTAAATTTTGGGGCTAAACAAATGGGAACAAACCATTTGTTAACTAAACCAGTAGGTACAATCAAATTTTGAATTAATGTAGACGAATCCTTTGCTTTAACAAAAATATTTGCATCATAGTCAAATATAATCGCAAGAACGCTAATCTCCTGCAAGCATGGCGGTAGATCATTAATATATATGAAGAAGAAAAGCGGATTTAATATATGAGGAATACCAATATCTTCAAGGTCATCTGTATTTATGTTACTCAAAAATTGACACCTACACCCACCATCATATGACGATTAAAGAAATGTAATTTTATGATTTCTAGTCCCCTCCCTCGTGTAATTGCATTTTCCGTTTTACTAAACGGAATGTCAGGGTTTAGATTTCAGATTTTTCTTTAGCAGCAAGAACATATATAGTAAATATAAAGAGTAGTCACTAATTAACAGTAAATGATAATTATTATTTAAGGAAACATTTAATTCCAATAAAAGAAATACAACCGCTTTGTTCTGTTGAATGGCCTGCTTGAAATTCAAACGGATATTTGGTAAAGAAAATTATTTTATTTAAATAACTAGAAATCCTTCTTATTAAAATTGTTTCCAATTCCTTAGACGACGGTAATAAAATCGTAATGGCGCAATAGTTATTTACATTAGTTTTATTTCCTTTTTTCTATGCATATTACATTTGCAATTCCTCATGTGTTAGCAAATGTAGCTGATCGAATATTTGAATTAATTATATGAAGATATGGTTTAAGAATTAAATCTGCAGTATTTTTTTTTTAGCAAAGTCACTGAAAGTCCATCGTTTCTTAATGAATTGTCATTTCTCAAATTCTTCATAATTGTTCTTTAAGTAACTCATGCTAAATAATATGCCCGTATTTGAAATATACCCGTATACTTGTTCAGAAGATTGAAAATATTGCTTATGGGATCTAAGAGGATAATGGTCGAAGTCTGTTTATTCTCAGAAATTGGTCAACAGTATAGTAAACATAGTTCTTGGATGTGAATTTTTGATGGTCTGTTGGGTTACTCTAAAACCTGGTACCTCACTGGGCGTTGTCTTGTTTCCAGAAACAAAAATACGGATTTCATGCTCTTTCTCGAAATTTTGTCCTGCTCGTACTCGTTATTACTCCGAGGCAAAATTAGTAATTAATTTAATATTTGATTGCTCTACCATGACTTGGTCTATCTGGCTTTGAAATAAGATTGAGTGACAAGTTCTGTAGCATTATCAGATCGATAATCCGAGATGGAAGGATTTTCTAAGAAATACAGTATATTATATCTTGGAACGTCTGCAAGAGACAAAGAGATTGCAACCGTCAAGTCATGTTTGATAGACTTGGAAATAATGATGGCAGATTTACATGCTGGTTATTTTAGTTGTAATTCTGTGTAGTGGATTTTTTCTTTTGGGAGGGAGTGAATTTCCCGTCCTTATCCTCTCTGGGTACATATACGGCTTTAGTAATGACATTGTTGTTTGCGGTACAAAATGGCGGAAAGTGGCACTTTCGTTCGGTGTAATCTATTTTGTTATTTAAAAGGGGCATTATATATAAAATTTTTGGTCTGAACGAGGTATCGTGCAGCTTTTACGACCATTCTTACAGTACGATCACCCCTTGGGAAAATAAGGAAGTATAAAACAAAGTAAGGGTGATTATGTAGCCAGTGAAAATATTTTGTATCATTTTAGAGAGGATATTCCCTATATTTAGAGGTTTTTATAGTTTAAGCCAATAGGATTAATTTTTATTTTAATGTTAAGAAGACTACGTTGCCTAAACTAGGATGAAGACGTGATACTAACAAGATGGTTGACCAACTGGATAGCGTCATTCACCTAGGCTGCATTATTAGTTAGGATGGTGGATATAAATAATAAATAAGAAGTAGAATGTAGAATAGAGCCATGGCGTTTCTTTTTTCACGGGTGAAAAAAATTGGAAGAATAGGACAGTATCTTCAAACAAAGGTAAGAATATTAGAATCCATGGTAATGGCATTGGTCAAGTCTAACTCTGAAACGGGAATGCTCCAAAAGGATGAGGAAGGTATATTATATTTTTTTTCTGAGAAGTTGTCCAAGGATAGTTTTAACCACTCGTTTGAATAATCGTATAAGCTGCATGAAAAATGTGGTTTGATCCCAATGTCTGGGCATATAATGACAGAAAGGTTAAGATAGTTAGATCATGTTTAGAGGATGAACGATTATAGGCTCCTATAAACCGTGTTTTGTGGCAATCCATTTAGGGCCAGACAAAAAGCAGGACTTCCTCGAATAGTGTTGGAAGAGGTCATAAAAAAAGATTTGGAAGGAATAAGAAGTGAAGCTCTAAACAGATTGGTGAGTAGAAGGAGCGTGGGAAGCTGTGCTTGCCTTAGGTGGCTACAGGATATCGTGATTTGTTACGATCAATATGTGTTGCTCTTTACGGTTTACACAAATATAAAGACGCTTTTGGGAAGAAAGAAGTGTAGCAAAGGTTTTTTTTAGAAGAGTAGCCATTGAGTTTTTTAAGATTTGAAAGGTTATTTCCACCACATTTGATTACGCGCAATATCGGCGCATTGAATCCTATCCCATGCTTTCTTTAAAGCTTTTTAAAAGAGGGGACAACCACCTAAACATATAGTACGAGATAGATAGAAAGTTCAACGATTGAAGACTGTTTTCGAAACGTTTCCTGTTTTTTTCCAGAAACATTTCCAGTAATTAAATAGCATGGAACATTTTATCTTTATAAAACTCACTTCATCTCACCATCTACGCGTTACCATCTTTATGATTATGATGTCAATAATGATGATGATCACGATCATGTAATAAAGCTTAGACAGGAGGTGGGCTGTTAACACCGTTATCTGTAACGTGCTGGCATTGTCTCATTTTTCTTTATCATATCATTGTCATCATTATCGTCATGTCTATGGAGCTGATAATTTAATAATTTGCCTCATTCCTGAGGCAAATTTAATTTTCTTTTTTTCATTCCTGATTATTTAACACACATATATGTCTGGACACATAAAAAGGATAGGGGGAATTATCCTCTTATCTTGATCTAAAGGTCACCCCTTCCCCCAAGGAATATTCTTCTGATCTCGGAGTGTTGGACTTGCATCTGCACTTGCATGTGCCTAGTTGACATGATAAAAATATCATAATTCTACTATGCTATATATTCTAGGGACGTCCGCTCATTCTGACGACGACGAAGGTGAATTCTATGATGCTCAAGACGAGAACGAGTTTGTAGTGCAAGTTCCTCTCGGTCATAGAAGGTCCTCATCAGGAATTAGCTTCACATCACAGGTATGGCTTATTTTTACTGCTATAACTGAACACTTATTGCAGCATTATGCCCCCCTGGAACTTCTTAGGTCTGACATGTACGCAGGATGGGGACCTTCTGAACCAAGCCCCCTCCCTTCTTGATTTCTGTTTTTTTTTCGGTTTTTCCTATATTTCTTATACTTTCCATATAATGCCTTTTATTGTCTCCCCGCCTTCTCCATTAAATTTTGGATGCCTTTCAAAGTAAGTTCCGCGAGCGTGCCTGCTTTATACTTTAATTTTTTTTGCCTTCTTAACACCCACTTTACTCTTACGAAGATAAAATCTACAAATAAATAAATGGTGTTAGGATCTTTTAGATCATAAATTCCAATTGTAAAAACACCTCCATCAGTTTGAGTAAAATATATCCATATGTTATTAGAAATAACAATAATACGCGTATTTTTCACATGTGTTCGCATATGATCAGTATTTAATTCAATACTGACCATACACACCACTCAACTGCGATTTGATACCGCTCACTCTTCATAGTTTAGCATGTCCATCACCACCTTCAGAGAGCAATACTCTCTATTATTCCGTTTGTCCAAAAAATAGACAAAACGGTCAGTTTTTCTGAGTTTGTGGGTTCTACTATTCCCGGCATTTATAAAAAGAAATTTTGAATTCCAAGCAATTGATGCTTGCAAACACAGTTACGGTTAGCATTACGTTGATATTGGACCCCAGCATAACCCTATCTCTATTAACAGAAAAAAATGAGCTCCTAGAGGTCTAGAGTTTTCGATAGTTTTTGTATATTATGAAAACACAACAAAAAAACATATATGTAGGATTATTAGGCAAACCCTCAGCATTTATAATATCCAAATTTGAAGTGACTATGACAACCGAATTGGTTCTTACATTCAATACTAACCAAGCTACAAAATTTTCTTTCGTGGGAGGGGAGATAGTTAATTTTCATTGAATGTCAAATAATTGTTTGATCTATTTGATAGATTGCCAAGATTGTCCTTTTCGGCCAACCGTCTAGGGCTAACCGGAAAGCAGGTCGTCCGCGGTTGGGGTGGGGGAAGTCGCAAAGAAAGACTTAATGGAAACGGGAACTTCCTGAAGGGTGTAAAGAAGGAGGCCTTGAATAGATTAGGATGGAGGGTGAGCGTGCTTAGTAGTGTTGGCCTCAGGTGGCTTCGTGCTGCGGTGAGTTGTTAGTAGTAGTAGTAGTATTAGTAGTAGTAATTGTTTGATAAATATTTGAAATTTTGAGGGAGAAAGGGTGGTTGGTGGTATAAAGGTTTATTTATTTGCTTAGGGGGTCATGGCAGTGAAAATTTTGAGAAATAGTGCCTGAAACAACTACTTATAATAGACTAAATAATTTATACTACGTAGAGCTGTTTCCACACTTTTTTAGACTAAATGTGAAAAGGAAAAGAGTACTTGTTTACATAACTCGTATAATTTATACGAAATTGTGACGAAACTTGTGATATAATTCTTAATAACGCAACTTGTAAAAAGCTAGAATTCAATTTTTACCTTATATCTCGATTACTCTTATACCTGTTTATTCGATTTTATTTTAGCATTGTTCTGGATTTTAACTTGTAACTTCTGATATATTTTTTTTTTCGTTTTGTCGATACAGATGACTGGTCGTCTTTTATCGATGTTAATGCTATCGTGACTGAAAAAAAATCATACAAAAAAAGTCAAAGTTTGATTCGTTTTATATTATTAAAAAAGTTGCAATTTCTTATTTTACGGCAGAGCGATTCTGTTGTTGACACATCTGGTGAATTTTGAGCAAAATGAATTTTTCAATCTCGAATTGATTATTAATTTCAACAGCGACTTTTACAATCTCGAGATAGAGGCTTTAAGGACTGCAGTAAGCAATAATTGTCGATAGTAACAGTTGACGTTTTAGTAATATAAACTTAGGAAAATAAAAGATAATATAATTAAATGCGTTTTTTTTCAACAAACCCTATTACGCAAGACTTGATAGCGCAGCGGTAAGAACACTTGCCTGTGGCCTTGGTAACTTGGTTCGAATCTTAAATAAGACAAATTTGCGCTAAAAAGGGCCAATTTCAAAATGGGCTAAAAGCAGAAAAAAAACTTTGTTTTTCTCGAGAATCTAAATATAAGTGACAACGAGGGGCACAAAAACTCGTTTCGTGACTCGTTTCGCTCAGCTCACCGACTTTTTCATATGTTCATTTATAACTTAAATCAATTTAGTATCTGTCGTAGGTAGTGCAATGGCGCTGCCTAAGTAAAGGGCGAAGTGGGCTCTATGTATTATTTGTTTATTATTTTTTTTCCACCAAAGCATTTCGTATGGAAAGAATTATCGCAGAAACTTCGGAAGAAGCTCATTCGGTTGGAAATTGCAAGTTCTAGTGCCCTTTTAAATAGTCAAAATTGATCGGAGGACAACTATCCCCCCTCATACGCCCCTTTTCCTCAAAGACATGCAATCAAAATTTTGAGATAACCATTTTGTTCAGCATAGTTGAAAGGTACAATAACTATGCCTCTGGGGATGTCTACCCCCCAAACCCCTCGGGGCAAGGTCTGTTAGCTGTGAAATACGCTCATTTTTACAAATAGTATTTCTTATCGGGAAAGGGGGGCATGTTTCACCCTTGGTTTACAAAAAAGGGCAATGTTATTCGGGTGAAGCTTTCAAAGAATGTTGACGGGATGCTGAACTAAATCAAAACACACTATGTGCATGCAGGTTGTCAAAAGGGCGTACCTCAAGAGTGGCTAAGAGTATTAAGTTGGAACTTTAGGGGAAATATGAGGGCCAGGATCAATTGATTAAAAGGCAATAAAACAGGGAATATCAGCAAAAAACGATCTTGATGGGTCAGATGGTTGAGAAAATTCGTTAAGAGCCTTAATCTTAGAAAGAAAGAAAATTTATGTGAATGACATCTTTTTTGTATACATCAGTATTGCAATGACGTTGTCACACTTATGTGGAAAAATGCTTATATATATATATATATATATATATATATATATATATATATATATATATATATATATATATATATATATATATATATATATATATATATATATATATATATATATATATATATATATATATATATATATATATATATATATATATATATATATATATATGTATGTGTGTGTGTGTGTATATATATATATATATATATATATATATATATATATATATATATATACACAGACAGATATAGACAGATATATATATACACAGACTACTTGGCTGTCTTCAGTTTTTGTTTGTTCTTCTTCCTCGGCAACAATCTTTAATTGGATATAGTTCCACAGATAGTATCTCGTTCTAAAAAAAAATAGCTGGTATGACTTCGAAAATTATTTTATAAGTTACGGTGTGCTAATTAGTCTCTCTAAAAAAAATAAATAAATAAACTAACGATCCAGCTGCTGTTTTCGTAGTGATGTTGGCAATGCTATCACATAAAAACATGTGATGATGATGATGAACGAATTAAAGACCCCTCTTGACTGCTCGGTCACTTGGGTCTTCTTTCAATAAATCTGGATCCCACTTTAGTTAGTCAATCATCAATAATCTGCTCTGTCACATTAATTAATCATAATTATTCTTCCCATCACATTGTCCTATCTCTCCCAATGGCAGTTATAAACTGTACAACCAGCTTTAGGATTTGTATATTGTCACTATCATTTGCAAATCCTCCCAAAATCAAATTTACACTCAACTGTTTTCTTCTTTCATGAAAAAAGGCCTTGATATGCTGTCTTTGGAGAGTGTACTTATCACAATCTATAAGAAGATGTACCAGACTTTCTTCTTTGTCACAAAACTCACAGTTACTTGACTCTCCATAAAACTTTGCCCTGTATAATTTTGTATCTGCATGGCCTGATCTAAGACGAAATGCTAATCTTCCCTCTTTCCTACTTAATCCTTGGTACACATGCCTCTCAAACTTTCTTGCTACTTTTCGGGTAACAACCCAATTTCCGGATTGATTTCTGCTATCCTCAAAATCATACGTTCTTACTGATTGTACCAATTGATCTAATTGCATTGCAGATCTAGGAGTTGAACCACTAGTAAATACATTTATTGTTTCACATGCCATTTTAGCAGCTGTGTCGGCACTCTCATTCCCCAAAATCTGAACATGGGCTGGGATCCACTGAAGACATATGTTTGCTGTTGACATTAATGATACTATTTCCGTGTAGCACAATACATCTTCTCTTGAAATTTTCCCATTATGATCAAAATTGGCGAGTGCCTCCAATGCACTTTTTGAATCTGACAACAATACAATGTTTCTTTGGTTGCTAAGATTTTCTTTAGCAAATACAACTGCTTCCTTTATGGCTATTACTTCAGCCTGGAAAATTGTTGCCTCTGAATGCAGTTACATAAAAACATGTTGCTAAATAGTACAACTCATTTGAAAGAAATGCGCGAATATGAACTTTAAAGATTGATGTAAACGGTTCTAGCATTTATTCAGCCCACGTTGTGCTAGGAGTCAAGCACAGTAAAACTTCGCTAAAGTAAGTTAAAGTGTTTGCCGTATTTTTCTAAATTTTTAGAAGTTTGCCAATTTAGCTGGTTTCAGATTAAATTTGGGTGAAAGCATGAAATTCGCCTGCCGTCTTGGATCCTGTCTGATCCATATTTAAAAATAAGAGGAACAAACTTAGGGTTGATTTAAAAATAGAAAATAAAAGGAAACAAAAAAAATAATGTGCTAAATTTTTTGAATTATGGAACTTTTAGTTCAGTTGTAAAGAAGTAAAAACGGCTGGAACTGAAACCAATCTAAGCTTAAATATTGCTATACTGTACTTTGATCTATATTTAAATTCTGGGAAACATTTTATCTTATTAGACGATTTCTAGATGTAAATTTTTCATACTTTTATGAAAATATACTTTTTTAAAATCTACCTATCTTTTTATCTTTTTTTTAGTTTGGCATTAATCATTAGCATGTTTAATAAGGAGACAATAATTTATATAAGTTTCATTGAACAGGAAGAATAAAAACGAAATGGATTCCTTTTTGTTTAACAGTTTGATTTTAAAAGCAATCCCTTAATACCAGAAATGTGCGTATTTCTGGGACCAATGCTTTTATATGTCTCTTGGAAGGATTTTCTAAAGCTCGTCAATATTGCTTTCCTCCCATTTGTTTGTTGGTAAAGATTGGCTATTCCATTTACTCAGTTTCCAATCAACATAGAATATCGACTAATGTCCTGTCTCATCGATTCCTTGTACTTCTCTCTATCCCTCCTATTTTGGATCTGAAGGTTGGGAAACATGTTTCATTTTCACTCAGTCTTCGTTGGGCCGTCTTGTTCATCAGTGTCTCATTTATTATGTAGTTTTTGTTGACGGGAATGCAGTTTGATTTTGGCCCATCTTGTGCAGGTCTGAGGGGCTCATTTTCGAAATCTCGATCATGTCGGAGTGTTCATCGTATTGGAAAGAGATTAGTGATCCGAGGAGTAAGTTTTAATATGATCCCAAAAAAGTGCCATTTGGCTGCTTTTGAGGCGGATTTTTTTGGGAAAATCGTTCATTCGGTGCATTTTCACTAGAATAAGGTGCTTTCGGCGTATTTTCACTTTTATGGCGGTGCAACTTTAAGCCAGACATCTAGTCACAGTGATACATATTGTACCAACTATTTCTTGAGCTAAAGTTACTGAAACTTTTTATCCCTATTTATTTTCTGTCTCATTTATCTTATACGGTAAATTTGCCTAATAATCCTCTACAAATGTCAATAAAAATCCACTTGAGGACTTGTTAGGGTGAATAAAATCATTTTTGAAACAATTATTACGTAGGAAACCAAGAGAGGAAAGGATATAATAAATGAAAAATAAAATCGAATGGGCGAGAAAACAAGGATTTTGTCAGTCAATGGCAAAATATGAATACGAAGAACAAGCAAATATTTCGACAAGGACCTCTGCTAAGTCATCCTTAGTGCTAAAAAAAAAAAAAAAAAAAAAAAAAAAAAAAAAAAATCTACTAAATAGATAATTTGAAACAAGTATCTGATACAACCTTAGGATTAGTGCTAGACAATTTACCAATTACATTCTTTTAATGTCAAACGTAACAAGTAAGAATTGTAACAATCGACAAATAAGAAAAGAGAATTAGTGCAGAAAATCAGCAAAACCTCTTATTCGAAGTTACCAGATATATAGTCAGAAAACTGCAAGGTGTGCTTATGAAGCCATTTAAGGTACAACAAAGGAACATAATATGATATTCAGTCAGCACTGAATATGACAGCCTTAAAAACTGTGCTCTCACGTATGTTTTGCTAGACTCCCGTCACTAGCGTGATGGGACATGTGTGCCTAGGTAGCTCCCGTCCGCGCACATAATTCAAAACTTGACAGAGACTAGCTACTGCCAAGGATTGCTTATAGAATTGTGAATCTGTGGCATCGATTTCTTATTTGGTCAATCCTGAAGTTTTTTTTTTTTTTTACCAAGTTCATTGTCTTTGTGCTTAGAAGAAATATTCATATTCATGTTTGTCAAGACTTCCGTACTTAAACACGTTCCTGGCCATATAGACATGCATAGTTGTAGGCTTAGAATTCTAGCTAGACCTGCTTGTCAAATCCTCTTTACTACTGTTCGGATTAGCCCAAGTTCTTCTTTTTATCTGCTACTTCTATAATTCAGGCCTATTTCAGTTCTCTGTATTGAAGACTGGCTCGAAAAGATCAAGATGGCAAAGCAGAAGAAACTTCGTTGAATATTGCTACCCAGTGCTACATACTCAGTGTTGTACATGACACAGTTAGATAACAATAAAGTTAAATTCTTCTGTTGATCTACACATGCAGACACTGATGATCTGATAATATAGATTGAAAATCGCTACAATTTTCCATTTTAAATGAGGTGCTACCTGGCTACCCTTCTGCTAAAAGGGTGGCAGAAGGGGGGAGGACTAAGTGCAGCATTCACATCGAATAAGAACTTAGTTAACTTGCACCGAGTGAGGATTTGTTTCGTTTTTGCTATTAATTTTTGTCCAATTTTCTTTTTCAAATACCCTTAATTCGAACAAAATTTCCAGTCGCCGTAGATGGCAACACTTCAGATCCGATTGACAACGCTCCTTTCTTAAATATCTAAACTTTGCTTTTTATTGCTCTAAGAAGATATTTTGCCGATAAAGCCTGGGAAACGTTGTCCATCTTAAGTACTTTTTGATTTTAGTCTGTCTTCAGTTTGAAACTGGCATCTTGTTGATTGCCTGCTAGAATTGAATATAAAGAAAATAAATTTTTGTAGAACAACTCCAAGATCCTCTCTGAGATAAAATGGGGAACTGAACTTCATCTCACAAACTTTAGGCTATGGCGTAAGGACAATCGAAAACCACCCTTCTTAAATTCAGGCAAGAATGGTATGCAGCTTTTCAAGATGCAACGTCATATTCACAAATCTGGACTAACGTCCACATTTTTCGTGAAAACTGCAAGGATTACAGTCTCAAAACCTTTTCTAATAAGCCAAAATTAGTGACATAGAAAAAATGGACGGGACAAAACCGAAGTAACGCTCCCACAACACAGCAAGCTTCCTTTAAAGGGAAATTTGAAGAGGCTGGAACAGAAATGAAGATAAATATAGACATAACAGAAGCTATAAAATATATTATATAAGAAAAAAGAGATTTTTGTCGATACGAATTTTATTTATTAAAGGCAATTCGTTAAGACGTTCAGTATTAAAAGAATAGGGCTTATGCTAGCTGCTCCAACTTCCAAGTAGCCTCTCTTGAATAATTTTTATCTTCAAAGTGAAAACTTATGTTACCAATAATAAGAATTTATTTATTAGAAGCAGATATTTACGCAGTTTACATTGGGTTCCCACTCTCCCCACAAAATATCAACGATCTTAGAAATCTATGTGCAGTTTTCTACATTTCCAACAAAATTCATTTTTTTGTGTTGTTCTTATTCGATCCCCATGCACCCCGTCTCTTCTAAACCTGGCTCTCTGAAATAGATCCTGCGGAATTCCTGGTCTTGAATTCTTGAAGGAAGAGCTGGCCACTTTTTCCTTGTTTTCACGGTCCAGTGTGGCAACACTGACGATAATGTGATACCGTTATAAATGTTTCACATGTTTGATACAAGCAAGCACAAGTCAGGTTTTCCGGTATGAATAGACCTAAGACGGATCCCGGGTAAAAAAAAAAATGTTTTCACAGATTATTTTATGTATTCCAAATATTTATGAATTTCAGGTATCAGAAGGACGCGGAGCTGGAGTCGAGAACGAAGCAGAATCCAGCTCTGATAATGAAGAAGGGGATACTACAATCAGTGTCATTGCTCGAAGAAACAAATCACCAATTGTAAGTTACATTTTTTTTTGTCTATCCTCCTTCTCCACTTTTTATCTCTTTTTTTTAATATGTCCTCTTAACTTTGCTCTCCAATACAGGAATGTCAATATTGGTCTAAATAGTTTTGAGTTCGTATAATGACTAAGTACCCAGTTGTAGGAAGTCTCAATTCATTATAATATATTTGTGCATTATTTGTTTCAGTGTTGGTTCTCTACATCTTTTGCTTTAGTGCAGCAATACTGGTTTTATAAAAAAAGCTTTGATTTTCTCCTGAAGAAATATCCAGTTCTTGTATGATTCATGCCAGAGTCGAGGTGATGAGAGTTATTGTTCATATACGAAAAAAGAAAAAGAAAAAAAAATTGTTTTATTATTCTGTTTAAAGTTTAACGTCGAAGACGGTGTCTCTCGAGTCCGTGTTTCTTGAAGTCTCTTGAGTCAGTCTTGGGGAGGGAAAGAAAGCAAACTTCAAAAATTTCGGGAAACACAATGTAATTAGTCGGTCGAAGATACAAAAAACGTGCATGTTTATGGTTTGGATTTTAGGCGGAAAGGGGGGAGTTAGGTGGTTCAATCCCGGGAAACGCCTTCACTTTTTCATCTCGAAATGTTCAAATGTTTACTTTTTTCATTACATGCTCGCATAATTTTTTCATTTGACTTGGGGTGGAGGGAGGGGGAGGGGTTCCAAGAACTTTCCTTCTCTAAGAAACAAGCCTTCTCTTGGTATAATGAATTCCTGCGCAAGTGACTGTGCAATAAATTAAGCCCATAGTAAGTTTGCGTGTTCTTTTGTTGATTCCATAGTCCCTGTAAGTGGTTAAAGGTGGGAAACACTCCTATCTTAAGGTTATTGAAAGGTAAAGAGAATTCCTCACTGGAACTGTCTTCACGGTTTCTCCTAATTATACAGCCCCAATTTGTAGGACATCAAATCTTGTGGTTGCACAATTATTGGGGAATTGTTCTTGCGTACATCCAGCAGTAAAGAAATCCAATGGATAATGAACAGTTTAAAAAGTATATTTGCGTAGTAAGCCAGCACCAAATGATACAAACGGAATTTTCCACAATGGAATTTATTTGGAATTTAATTGGAATTTTTGGAATTTAAATGGAATTTTTGGAATTTAAATGGAATTTATTCCACATTAACGAGTTTTTTAAAAGAAGAATTGTCTTAGACATTTGTCTAATTCGCTGTTATGTGTCACATAAACGGAAATGGGGAGATGATAAAGCTGTACAAAATGCAAACAACAATCATCTAATGATTTGAAGTACTCTGATTATGTATATGTCCTGTAAAGTGGTCGTTTGAATAGGACGTGAGATAATTCTTTTTCTCAAAGTTTGTCTTGGTGGACGCTATTTTTAGCTCTAGTCGATTTCCTACGTGCAATTTTCTACAAAGACTTGACAAGAAATGATATTCAAGCTGCATGTTAAACTTTAAAATTTATCCAAAGTTAGCATCATCAGTGAGCCTTCTACTGGTAACCCCAAAATCTGGTGAAAATCTAGTTTTCCGCAAAAGCCATCTATTGATACCGGTAAGATATGGTTCAACAGATGCACGAGACATAAGGATCAAACTGAGTGAAGGACAACGGGAATATCTGCATTATGTAATTGGAATGCTAAAGCAGGTTATAAAGGAAGAATATATCTAATTATGGGAACCAACTATAAGTACTCATTTTTCTTTTCTATTTCTTTTTATCAAAACCAGCACAGTGACTTTGAGCCTTCCGAAAGGTTTTTGTTTTTTTTTCTTTCTAAAGGATTTTAAAACTACTGTTTTAAAAATTTTAAACTAAGAGAAAGGAAAATAGCACCTATTTCCAACACTATCCGGTCAAGTGGAAAATAAACTGAAATTGTTTCTTGTATTACCAATAACCTTTTACACAAAAGCTCACTTAAGCTTGTACAGAATTCCACTATATTGCAAGGTCGCTCTTTTTGTAGAGGCTTCGTTAAATGTTACTGCTTAGAATTATTTTGTCACCATCCTAACCTCGTATAATAAAACAATTTTTTTTTCATGATTTGAAAAAATGGCTTGTTTGGACAGATCTTATAGAATTGAAGCTTTTATTATTGTTCAGTTGTAGAAGTGCTGACGACGTAGTTTTTTCGATAAAAAAGTTATTTCAGTAAAAAAAAGACAGAAAGTCAAACTATACGATCATGGTATACGCGCAGTAGAATGTATTTTCTTGGAAACATTCCTCAGGCTTTCTCCCCTGTAAGAGGGAATAAGAGAAAGAACTCTTGTTTTGAAACACACAAATGAAGTAATTTCTAATCTAAGATTTTCTTCTTTTGTCCATTTTCTACTCTTTATGTGAAAAGATAATTGCAAAAAAACTAGTCTTTTCGCTTTACGAATTCTATAGCAATTTATAACTTTCGCGCCCTTTCCTTGGAAAACTGCAAACTTCCGGTGCTTTGTTTGCAAACAAAAAAGGAGCCTCTGTTTCTCTGCACATCTGAAGTAATTATGATTTCATAATTGTACTGTATTACCAATAAATTACAGGAAAAAAAACTAACGAAAACCAACTAGTATTTTCGCCTCACGAATCGTATAGCGATATACATATTTTCCTCAGGTGTGCGCTTCAGAATCGTTGGGCGTTTTAAAGTATAATTTGGTCAAGAGACCTGTTGAATTCAGGTTTTCAAGTCACAAGTAATAGTGCATAAAAAAATTCTGGCATTTTGGGTCTACCTGACAATAAGACTTGTTTTTTTTTTAACCCGTGGTATCCCACATAAACTACAGATGTTCTAGTGTGGGGCTTGAGGAGGAGGTTGCAAACTATTTCTGGGGTTGAATTGGGGTATTTTTTTTATTGTTTTTGTCAAGAATATGCCATTTTTATCTAATCGTTAGATAAGCATGTATCTATCTAGTTTCTGTTCTGTTTCAATGGAATTTTCGATTTTGCTTTCTAACATAAGTGCACTGTTCACGGTGTGCGTGTAACTGAACCACAAGCAGCTGAACCCCTGTATAACCGAACCACCTTGCAACTGAACCCCCGTATAACCGAACCCCCGTGCAAATGAACCCTCGTGTAATTGAACCACAGGGAAACTGAACCCCATTTAACTAAACCCTCGTGTAACTAAACCCACGTGCAACTCAAAACCATCTAAATGAACCTCCATGTAACTAAACCCCCGTGTAACTGAAGAACCCCCGTACAACTGAACCCCCGTCCAATTGAACCACCGTGCAACTGAACCACCGTGCAACTGAACCACCGTGAAATTGAATCACCGTACAACTGAACCATCGTGCAACTGAACCACCGTGCAACTGAACCCTCGTGTAACTGAACCATCGTACAACTGAACCACTGAACTCAGATTTTCAGTTCTCTAAATATATTAGGCAATATCATTGGGTAAAACACAAGTTAGAATTTTTACATGTTCAACATTGTTGAAATTCTTTGTTTCTTAAATTCATGATATAAACGCCGGTCAAAAGTATTCATAAAAAAGCTTTGTTTTATCTTTGCAAAAGAAAAAGAAGATCCGATCTCATAAACCCTCAAAACGGATTTTTTACTCTCTTTTTTCAGATGAATCAGACCTTTCTGGACGTTAAGCAATAAACATATGTGTTGAACATTTGACTTCTGTGAATCGAGATAACGAATTTTAATCAGATGTCTTTGAGAAGATTGCAGCTAAAAAGGACATGGGAGGGGGACTGGTTGCACTCCAGCCTTTTTTTCAACATTTCTTCAACTTGCCCAGAAAGTTTTAACTTCACACCCTCAGGTTTATACCCTTAGCTGTTCTCGGCACATTGCAGATACAACGAGTTTTAAAACTGGATGCACATATTACCTTTTGATTTAGTTGAAGATGCTCCTAAATATTTTCCGAACAATGTGACGGCTGATACTATCAGCCATTGTAAATGTTCCTCGTATCTCCTTTTCACATCCAATAAAGGAATAAATGCTTTTTGATTGTGTTTGGCATTCTTTTTGAAATCTCCCTAAGATTTGACTAGTCCCCGAAGCCACGCAGCCGAATTTTTTTTGGCGGCGCGCCACCGATTTTAGACCGGCGGCGCGCCACGACGCGCTGATTTTTCTGATTAAAATAATAATAAAAATTTTACTTCACCAAGCACGTTCAACCTCGATTTTAGTAAGGATTTTTAAATGGTTGGCTAAAAACATACAGGAACAATATGACTTACTTGACTTACTTACTTGTTGTGTTTATGTTTAACATCGCATTGTTCCTATAAAATCCCGTGTTTAGTCATTTCCTTCTTGTTAATTATTTGGGCTAACGTATGTATAACTTTAAAAGTTTGAAGTTCAAACATCTCCTGTTCATCAAATACATACGAAAAGGAAGTGAAAAAACAAAACAAATAACAACATCGAAAAAAACACTGATACCATGGCTTAACAACACCAACAATTTTAAATCAGCGGTTACATCACTTCAGTTACAATTGATGTAACAAAAGTAAGTTTGTTCACTCTGCCTGGAGCCATTGATCTTTTTGCAGTCATTATCAGTCCTGTCTTTCTAAAAATCCGTTTAGCTGGGCACTTGTGGCCGGTGTAGCCAGAAGTCGACGAGCATAACTCCCACTCGCGGGATCTGATACTAGCATTGGGCCTTGGGGTCCCACAGAATGCCGCAAATGGGCCCCTTCTTTGTATCTGCTGAAATAAGTTTTTTTTAAATAAGGGAGAACAAACTTGTACCTTTACCATAGGGCTCCTGCGCCCTACACTACAGGAGGAACTAAAGTGCACCTTTATCCTCTTTTCTTATCAACACGGAATAACCCTCCGAAATTCTTTCCTGAAAGAAGTGGTCAAGCTATGAAGTTTCAATTCAAAGTGTAAGGCTGCTTCAACTTAAGTGTGCTCTGCTAACTGTGCAAAAAAATGTAATTCATTTCTATAGATATATTTCTATACTAGCTCTAGATAATCTACCAAACGGGAAACTACCTTGCCTTCCCAAGGCCAGAACATGATTTTCACTTTACTGAAAAAATATAAATGTTTTTAATTTTATAACTTTTATAAATCAAATAATATCTACATTTTGATTACTAAATATCAGTAAATGTATATTAAACTGACAATGCATTCATTTGTATTTTTTTCAGTGAAGTGCAAATTATGTTCTGGCCTTCGGAAGGCATAGGGGTTTTGAGCCCAACCTATGTTAATTTCCGTTCGTTTTGAGTTTGACTCGGTTATTTATTGTAATTTCTGTTCGTTTTGGGTTTCATTTATTTGTCGATGTTGATTTGTAGTAGTTTCACGCTTGGTAGATTATTTGATTTGATTTTTGCTCATTTTTCGTTAAATGGGTACCTTTATTTTTCTTTGAAAAACTTCCGATGTGGAAACATTTTTATCATTAATTTTGGTTCGTTTTATATTGTTAATGTATTTTCAGGGGAAAATAAAATATTACATTAAATCTGTTCGTTTTTTTAAGAGTTTATAGTTCTGTCTGCTACTTGTAGGCTGGAAAAAAATATTCAGCAACATTTAAAAACAGACTCTTTTAAAAATCTGGACACAAATAGTAGTGTTTAATTTAGTTTCATACCTCCTCTAGTTGAAAACTTGATAACAATCGCAAAAAAATTTGTTTACTTTCTTTGATAGCTTGGATACACTTACGCTATTTTGATTTGGTCAAATTTAAAGAGCGGAAGAAACCCCAAAAGTTTGAACATAATACCCTCAGTCGTTCTTTGGATATTGCTGAGATGCTTTATTGGGAATTAGCTTAAACACGGTGCATTTTGATTTTATCTTAAAGAAACATTTAATTTTAAAAAATAAAGGAAATTGGTTGGGTTGGCTTGGGAGGAGGATAGGATGCCCTCCAATCATTGTCGACTGTTAAAAAGGGCATCATCCCTTTCTATTTTCAATCGAAGGAGTCCTTTTCAAAGTTTATTCGGCAAATCCTTCGGTATAAAGGGCCCTGGTCTAAACAACAACAACAACAACAAAATGATACATTATACCCACTTCGATCTCTACTATAAAAATGTCAAGCCTTCCAATCACTTCCGATTATTAAAAAGGGCACTAGACTTTTCAATTTCCAATCGAATGATCCCTTTTTGAGTTTCTACGGCAACGCTTTCTATAAACACCGTATATGCCCCCAGGGCATAAATTACAACCCTTACCCTAAGGGCTGTGAGGGGGTTTTCATCCTTTAAGACCTAATTTACAGAACTTTCAACTACGTTGAATAAAATGCCTATCTCAAAATTTTTATTGGATGTGTTTCGGGAAATGGTGGGCGTGGAAGGGGTGTTAGTTGCCTTCCAATCACTTTCGACTATTAATAAGAGCACAAGCCACTCTAATCTCTAATTGAATGAGCCCTTTTCGAAGTTTCTTCGACAATTTCTTCGATATAAAGTGCCCTGGTCTAAAGGAAAAAATACTAAATAATACATTGTGCCAACTAGTTCTTATGTACCCCAAGGGTATAATTATAAAACCCTTACCCTAAGGGTTGTGGGGGAGTAACCTCCTCAAAAAACATATTTTCTCTTTGGAAATCAGTTACTCTGAACAAAATGGCTATCTCAAAATTTTTATTGGATGTGTTTGGGGAAATGGTGGGCGTGGAAGGTGTGTTAGCTGCATTCCAATCACTTTCAACTATTACAAAGGGCACTAACCATTCCAATTTCCAATCGAATGAGCCCTTTTCAAAGTTTCTACGACAACTCCTTCCCAAAAAAAAGTATTTATCTTTAAGAAACAGATTAGCCGGGATGACGGTTGAAGCCCGAAGGTCGATATCGATAACCAAAAAAGAGAGAAAAAACAGAAAAAACGGCGGCGTATTAGTGACGCCGCCGCCGATAGAATCAGCGGCGGCGTCAGCACGCTGATGCAAGCTCGGCGGCGGGCCACCGTTTTTTTTGCGGCGGCGCGCCGCCGACTTTTCGGCGCGGCTTCGGGGTCTACTTGGTAGTATTATTAGCAAAGACGGTGGGAACAGTGAAGACGTTAAAAGTAGAATAGCCAAGTCTCAGGGTATTTTTTCACAGTTAAAAAAAGTTTGGAAGAATAGAAAGATAAATCTGCAAACTAAGATTAAAGTATTTGAAGCTACAATGATGACAATGGTCAAATATGGCTCTGAAGCATGGGCGCTCCGAAAAGCAGATGAAGATTTGCTAGATGTTTTTCAGAGAACTTGCTTTCAGATCGTTCTGGGTACTCGGCTGATTCACCGTATTTCAAACATTAGGCTGTGCGCTCCGAAAAGCGGACTAAGATTTGCTAGATGTTTTCTAAAGCAATTGTCTGCAGATAGTTTTGGGTACCTGTCTGACTGACTGTATTTTAAACAATAAGCTGTACAAGAAATGTGGTCCAATCCCACTTTCTAGGGCTATAATGAAAGAAAGGTTGAGATGGCTGTGGCATGTTGTGCGGATGAAGGATGACAGATTGCCGAAGTTGTCTTCGTCTGGGGTGGGAAGACGTCATAAAGAAAGTTTTAAAGGAAATGGGTAGTTCCTGGAAGGGTGTAAAAGGGAGGCTTTGAATAGATTGGGATGGAGCATGCGTAGCTGTGTTGGCCTCAGGCGGCTTGGTGCCGCGGTGAGTTTTTAGTAGTAGTAGTATTATAATTTAGTACTATATTATAAATACTACTTTCAATATGTTTCAAACTGATATTAATAGCAATGGTGATAATGGTTCACAGTTACTTCACTACAGATGATACAGATGGTAAAAGTTACCAAAAAAGTAAATTCGTCAGCTGGAACGAAAAAGTTACTTTTTTCGTAACTTTTAGTTATTTTTTGTTGAACCTGGATTGCAGCCTTGATACAACGATTGTTTCATGATACCAATACTATCTTTCACCCGGTGGCAGAAAATGATAGATACTAATGTCACTTTGGAGTGACGGAATGAATTTCGTGACTTGAAAAGACACCCGCTATGAGACCTCCGTCCAAATGAGGCCTCTCCCGAACTTTACTAGAAATTTGTCGGACCTAATGGACTCCGGCTTTCAAACCTGGTGTAACGTTATTACTGTCGAAACAATTTTCGATGATCTTTTATTTGCTCTGTTGGCTCAATCTGGTCGATTGAAATAATATTTTCATTTTCCGGGCGTTATTCGATATTTATTTGCAAAGAACAAAGGTCTTCAGTGGATCTATTTAGATAAAGACTCGAAGTCAATATCTTGTTATTCGTATCATGCAATTCAGATTTTGTTCAGCTATCGCGGGAATATAGAATGAGGAAGAGGAATCCACTTAGATTTGAAATTTTGTTTAGAAGATTTAACAAACGTTTCCATGGAAATGAGTGAATCTTGACTTCTTGTGATTATGAAATCCCTGAAAATGAGTTAATTACAGAATTGGTCCGAAATGTTAAGTAGGCCTACGAAGGGCAATCATTCCTTGTTCGATTCAGTGATAATTCCTTATGCTACGGAAATCGACCTAACTCTCAGACGCAACATGTAAGCGATTTAAAAGTTTGGAAGATGATCGTAGAAACAATAATAACATTAATGTTTTCATTCTCCCAATTGTTTGGTAAAACAAAGTGAGGTAGCTAAGGCCTCAAAAAAGTGCAGGTTTTGGCCCATATTTAAAAATCTTTCCATCAGAGCCGTTTTGAATGAATATGGAATTGAAAATTAACCTCTTATCTTCCCGAGGGGTCACCCACTTTTAAAATCACGTATACGAGGGTGACGCGTGCCGAGCATGGCGGGCACTGTGCCTTACGTGACATAAACTGTGCCAAGTGTTATGTAGCTGTGCGATACGTTGTGGCGCTCTGAGATGTTCACCAGGTGGCGGAAAGTCGGTGTCGCCTTGGATCTTCCTTCATTTGTAGAAATATATTCAGACTAGGCGTACAAAATGGATGCTTAGGGGGGGGGGGTGTAGGCGAAAATTCATCTATTATTGTGCGGTAGTTTTGGATTTTAACGAAAGGTTTAGTTTTAAATGTCAAAGCATTGGCATTGGAAGTTGAAAATGAGTGTAAGGAGTGGGGATTCCCTGTTAGAAAAATTCTTTTTATGTTGAAAATAAATTGTGCCTATATGCAGGGCTGCCGCAAGCCATGTCTGGACTTATGACAAACCGGTTATCTGGTCTCCCTCCCCCAACTGTTGCCTACGAAATTCTCAAAAAAAAAAAAAAAAAAAAATCCTCGTCACTGATATTATTATTTGTTGCTTCTTGAAACAAAAGCGCACTTAATCCTCTGTTTTGGATTAAACAAGTTTTTCTTTGTTACATTATGGTAATTTCTATTTATTGCATTTTTCAGACTCGCTTCCAGTTTAATTGTATCCCAGCCCCTCCCCCTACTGCTTGGAAATAGCCCTGTTCTATACGCTTAAGTGTGCTGAGTTTGTAGTTTTTATTTAAAACATAATGCAAAACTAAAATAAAGAAACCAATAAAAAATTTAACTTACTCAAAAACTCTATGACAAAAAGGTGTTGAACTAAAAACCAATTAATAGAAAGTTTGATAGAGCCTTACCTTCATTACCTCATTAATATTCAGCTAAAACTCGGTCTTAGTTGAAGCTAAGGTTTTGTTATTTTTTTCTTGGGGGGGGGGGGTAATTCATCGTTATTTTGTCGCAAGAGTAGTTAGATTTATACTTGATTATCGATAAAATTATTTGACAATAACGAGACTACTACTACTACTAACAACTCATCGCAGCACCAAGCCGCCTGAGGCCAACACAGCTACGCACGCTCCTCCTCCACCCCAATCTATTCAAAGCCTCCCTTTTTACACCCGCCCACGAAGTTCCCATTTCCTTTAAATCTTTCTTTATGACGTCCTCCCAACCCAGACGGGGACGACCTGCTTTCCGTTTAGCCCTAGATGGTTGGCCGAAAAGAACAATCTTCGGCAATCTGTCATCCTTCATCCGAACAACATGCCCTAACCACTTCAACCTTTCTTTCATTATAGACCTAGAAAGCGGTATTGAACCACATTTTTCGTATAGCCTATTGTTTGAAATACGGTCAGTCAGCCGGGTACCCAGAACAATCCTTAAGCAATTTCTCTGGAAAACATCTAGCAAATCTTCATCCGCTTTTCGGAGCGTCCATGCTTCAGAGCCATATTTGACCACTGTCATCACTGTAGCTTCTAAGATTCTAATCTTGGTTTGCAGACTTATCTTCCTATTCTACCATACTTTTTTTAACTGTGAAAAAACACCCTGAGCCTTGGCTATTCTGCTTTTAACATCTTCACTTCTCCCACCATCTTTACTAATAAAACTACCAAGGTAAGTGAAACTGCCCACCTGATCAATCTTTTCATTGCCCAACGTGACCTTTTCATCTTCACTTATTCCTAGCCTTAGTGACTTGGTCTTCGTAACATTAATTTTCAAACCAATACTAGCACCCTGAACTCGCAAAACCTCTAAAACTTCATTATTTTTGATCACACTTTCATATAGTACGCTTAAATCATCAGCATAATCCAAGTCCAGTAGACTTTTTCCTCCCAATTTGATTCCGTGGTCTACCATTGCCTTTCCTGTGCTCCTTAAAAAAAACTCCATCAAAATAATCAATATAAAGGGGGATAGAACACAACCCTGCTTAACTCCTGATTTAATACAAAACCAGATGCTAACCTCATTTCCTACCTTAACCGCAGCAGTTTTATTCTCGTACATAGCACTAATCATTTTAATGTATTTGTCTGGTATACCATACAAGGATAAAACCTTTACTAAAGCTCCTCTATCAACAGAATCGAACGCTTGCTCATAATCTATAAAACTGAGGACCAAAGGTGTTTGAAAACTTAGGCACTTCTCAATTATTAACCTAAGAGTTAAAATTTGGTCAACTCATCCTCTACCTTTTCTAAAACCGCACTACTCTTCTCTTAAAACTTTGTCTACGGCATCTCTCAGTCTAAAAAGTATCATATTACTAAGCAATTTGCTACCTACAGTGACCAGACTAATGCCTCGATAATTACAACACTCACTTTTATCACCTTTCTTATAAAGTGGCTTAATTAAGGTTTTCCTAAAATCATTAGGTACTTCCACTTTTTCAAAAATCATATTCATAATCTCCAATAACTTATTTCTAACCTCAGAGCCACCATATTTAAGAAACTCATTTACCACCCTATCAGCACCTGGAGCCTTATTATTCTTTAATCCTTTTAGTACTGTTTCTAATTCCTCCTCACAAAACAAATCTTCCTTCACATCCAAGGTCTCACAAACTTTTTCATTTTCCTCTATATTTTTTCCTGCAACTCTATCTCGGTTAAGCAAATTCTCAAAATGTTCGGCCCATCTCGCTTTAGCTTTTGTCTTATCGCTAATTGCCACCCCATTCCTATCTTTAACTGGGACAAGTCCGGATTGACTACTACATCTCAATTTATTAACGTGCCATTACAATATTTTACTATTATGCCGTTTAGCTGCATCTTATAAATCCTCGGCAATTTTATCCATGGCCTCCACTTCACACCTCCTTAGTTCATATTTCAATGCTTTCTCCACTTTCTTTACATTTCTTTTGTTTTCATGTGATCTATCACTCAGATAATTCTTGTATCTGAATAACGAGACAATAACGAGAAGATTGATGAATACAAAAAGAGAGAGAAAAAAAAATCAAATCTGGATGCAAAGCCGTTCAAGGGGGGGGGGGGGGGGCAACCAAGTCAGCTGCCTCGGTCGTCGCAGCTGGACTGCCCACTTTGATTCGGCTTTTTTGCTTTTATTAGAGTCGGGAGAGGTGCCTGTAATTAAGTTTCTCCTGGGCATCACCAATCCTAGGAACGGCTCTGCCTGGAGGCCCTTTAGTCTCAAAACATGGACTATGGGAAGATAAATTGTATATTACCTCTTTCTAGATTCTATTTGCTGCATAAAACATTTTTCTGCTCCAAGCTTTGTCAATGTTCTTGTTTTTAAAATAATCCAGGCCAAACGAGACTGCTGGGTGATACGATGATTTTTTAGTAATAGTTGTTGTATTTGCCAGTGCATCAGCCCCTGGTGGTGGTGTGAGTTTCAAGGGAGGGTGTCCTTCTGCATGTGGTTATATTTATTGTAAATTCTATCTTTATTTAAATTTAAGATAATGTGAATCTTTTAAATGCAGTGTTCCATAATTTCCAGAGTAAAAGTTAAAAATTCACATAATATTGTAAAAGTCATGTTTTACAGTATTTGGTAGACTAGTTTTCTTTTACAATTAATGAATTGGTTTCCCTTGTGATTTGTTAATTGATTTTCTCGTGCATCCTTTGTTACGCAAAATTGTTTTGCTCTTTCATAAAATTAAATAAAAAAAACAAGTTTTTTTAACTGAAAGTAAGGAACGACGTTAAAACTTAAAACGAACAGAAATTATTCCGTATATGAAGGGGGCTGTCCCCTCCTCAACGCCTCGCTCTTTACGCTAAAGTTTTTTTATTGTTTAAAAAAATAGAGTTGTGAGAAAGTCAAACTTTAGCGTAAAGAGCGAGGCGTTGAGGAGGGGACAGCCCCTTCATATACGGAATAATTTCTGTTCGTTTTAAGTTTTAACGTCGTTCCTTACTTTCAGTTAAAAAACTTGTTTTTTTTATTTAATTTTTGAACGTTTTTGAATTAATGCAGGTTTTGATTTTGGCTCACCGTACATGAATAATTAAAACAAAATTTGCATATTATATTTGGTTAAATGGCTTTCTCGAAACTTGTTTAATTTTATTTACGAACGTTTTTATTAGTAATAAATATACGTAACTTAGAATTAACTTACGTAACGAACTTCTATATTCATAAATTTTTAACACGTATATTAGGGGGTTCGCCCCCTAGTCAATACCCTGCTCTTTAAACTATAGTTCGAATTTTTTTTCCAGTTCTTTAAAAATGACCTCTTAATCACAATCAGTTGATCAGTTGAAAAACTTGTTTTTTTATTTAATTCTGATCTTTTTCTTTAATAATGCTGGGAAATCCGGCGCCCCCTTCATAGCAATGTCCCTTCCCCCATGAAAACTTCCTTCATGGAAAGATCCTTCCATATAGCCCCCGACCCTCTCCTTCCCCCACCTACCAGAAAAAATATCCTCTGAAAAAGTCTGTATACTTCCCAATAACCAATACTATATGTTAACATTGAGTAAAGTTCATAACTTTCAGCCCTCCTCCTGGGGACTTTGGGGGATCAAGTCATCCTAAAAGACATTTTTATCATATTTTCGACCATGCTGAACAAAATGGCTATCTCAAAATTTTGATCGGATGACTTTGGGAAAAAAATGAGCGTGGTAGGGGGCCTAGTTGCCCTCCATTTTTTTTGGTCACTTAAAAAGGGCACTAGAACTTTTAATTTCCGTTCCAATGAGCCCTCCCACGATATTCTAGGACCACTGGGTCGATACGATCACCCCTGGGAAAAAAAAAAAACAAACAAACAAACAAACAAACAAACAAATAAACACGCATCCGTGATCTTTCTTCTGGCAAAAAATGCAAAAATCCACATTTTTGTAGATAGGAGCTTGAAACCTCCACAGTAGGGTTCTCTGATACGCTGAATATGATGGTGTTATTTTCATTAAGGTTCTATAACTTTTAGGGGGTCTTTCCCCCTTTTTTTGAAAATCAGCCAAATTTTCTCAGGCGCGTAACTTTTGATAGGTAGCTCTAAACTTGATGAAAGTTATATATTTGAAATCAGCATTGAAATCTGATTCTTTTGATACATCTATTGGTATCAAAAACCCGTTTTCTAGAGTTTCGGTTACCATTGAGCCGGGTCGCTCCTTACTTACAGTTCGTTACCACGAACTGTTTGACAAGATAGTTTCATCGTTTCCAATCGTGTCATCCAGTTTCGTCCAGTCTACAGATTATACTTGCATCGTCAGCATTAAAGCTGTGTGATCGTTATTATTGTACTGACCTAACCGGTTTCTCAAAGTTTCCTCTTATTGAAAACGCTGTTTATATGTGTTAATAGAACCGTTTGAAAATAACCTATATTGTGTTAAGAAAATGGTGATACACGTAAATGAAGTGAGATCGGAGGCTGACTGTTCTAAGGTGTGTTTACCATTCTATCGCCTAGTGGATATCCCGAAGGCGGAATATTATTGCTTTTACAGGTGTGTTTTGTGTTGTTATAGAACCAATTAATTCCAAATAACAAAA
Source organism: Artemia sp. Qi Xiang Cuo (assembly GCF_049724085.1). Classification (NCBI taxonomy): domain Eukaryota; kingdom Metazoa; phylum Arthropoda; class Branchiopoda; order Anostraca; family Artemiidae; genus Artemia; species Artemia sp. Qi Xiang Cuo. The sequence goes on from NC_142806.1 coordinate 42,650,521, forward strand.
CTGAAATGGGTAGAATGATTTTTGCCGCCTACTAATGGAATTTGTGTAACTTTGCCGAATGTTCGATTAATTCGTCAGCCAAAAAATAAAGATGACTTGCTAGCGTAGGCCTATCTGATTTGGGTAAATATACGAGATTCCATAAATGACACAAATGCCGTCGACAAAAATGGTGCTGAATTTTGCGATTCGAAACTTGGCCGTCGACAATTCAGGGTATATTTCATTTCAGGGTAGATATTTCCACATTATGGGGGGTGGGTGGGTGGGTGGGTGGGGTAAAGTTCATGGTAAATTTGCAGTGGGCCACATAATTTAGCTAGGATGAAAGTGAAAACATCATTTGATGCTTCTTTATGCTCTTTTATAATTGTGGTATGTTTACTTTATTCATAATATAAGTCAATAATATTAATAACGAAAAATTTACCATGTAAAATACCTTGGGAGCCCATTTAAGGGCTCGAGATGCCATTTGCGACAGAAGCGATTATTGAATTATGAAAGAGCATAAAAAAGGCATCAAATGGTGGTTTCACTTTAATCCTAGCTAAATTATAGTGCCACCTGGAAATTTACCCATATGTACAAGCTGAGCACACTAGCCTACTCAATTCTTTTTTGAACGTTTTTCTTGCGAACGGATTCTTAGTTAACTAAAAAGTTGAATATGAAAAACTACGATACATTTGTCTTATAGACACCACACTCAAGATCTTGTATCGCAAACATGAGGCAATACCCGGTTTTCATGGCCTTTATACCAGACAATATTAGCTTCGCCTAGGTGGGAAACTACATTGTAGCTATATTTTATTTAAATATCGTGTTGGTGTTTTGGTTAGGTTATTTTAGGTTACGTATTTGATATAATGCGGTCTGGATGTCCCTCTCCCATAATTCTTTGTTGTAGTTTTCATAATTTAGTTGATAAAGTATTATATTTTCATCATATTTTGTTTTATTTCATTACCATTAACGAAACTTCACTTCTCGACAGAACTTGAGTGTGGTGGCTATCAGTCACAAGTACCGAAACTACTACTAAGAATTCTTTGTTCTTTCAACAAAGAATTTCTAGCAAGAAATTCGAACTTGATAGCTCATGCTTCAACTTCCAAAATGGAGATACCACATTTTGGCTAGTAACGTCCCTGGGTGGAACACTACATGGTAAAAGGCCTGCCTCTTGCAAAATATGATGATTCATTTAGGGCTTCCCAGATTGAATGATGCAGCTGTTTATTAAATTTCTAATGCTTGAGTTTACTTTTCTTCTTTTAAAAGGAAACAAGAGTTGTGAAAATTCACAAAATGGTTAATTTCTTGTTAGTGTAGATGATTTCGTCCTACTTCATTGTTTTGACCGTTTCAGGCCTCACTTTCCGTATTAGTTCATATTATTGACTTACGAATAAAGTGAACATATCAATAGATGCCTTTTTATGCTTTTTACGAATATAATGCTTTTAACGAATATAATTGTTTTAATCTTACCATTTCATTGTAAAATCCATTTTGTTAAAGTTATAAAATCTCCAAGTATTAATTTGTCACAATTAAATTATCAAATAAAACATCAAAATAATTTCTCCATTTTTCCACCCGCCATGTTCTTCTGTCGGTCTTTGTATGTTTCAATGTATAGGTGAAACTGCAGTTTTTAAGCGGCCTAACAGAATAAGAAGAAAACATGGTGGATTTGTTTTGAATTTTTTTTATTCAACTTAATCTTGACAAATTAATGTTTGTGAATAATACAACTTGTATAAAATGGATTTATAATGAAATAATAAGTTTGAAAATAATGTTAGGTACTCTTGTACTAAACACACTCTTTTATATAGGGCTAGTTTGGTTAATACTAATGAAATGAAATAAAATAGGATGAATATATAATAGTCTAGAAACAAATTTGGGCTATATATTTGCACATTAGGGGGGGGGGGGTTAAAGCATAGCATGTATTAAATACGTAACCTAGCCTAACCTAGGTACCTTCCCCCCCCTAAACCCCAAAAAACAACAGTTTAAATATAGTCCTTGCCTTTGTTTATATCCCACAAGCCAGCGTAAACCTGTTTTTCATCACGCGTCTCGGTCTATTTTGTGACTGGTTTGCATTGCCATATATAAAAGAGTGCGTTTAGTACAGGAGTACTTAATGTTATAACCCATTTTTATATCCAAAAAAATTTAGAATGAAGTTAATATTTTCAAGGGTTCAAAAGGGCTTAAAATTTAATTTGCGAGAAAAGCCATCATTATATTCGTAAAGAGCATAAAAAAAGCATCGAGTGGTATGTTCACTTTATTTGCAAGTCAATAACATGAACTGCGAAATATTTACCTATAATTTTGCTAGGCTGAAAGTAAGTAAATCGCTTGATGCCTTTTTTATGCTCTAAAAAACTTTAAAAACACGTTTCTAAAAAAACTGTCTAGAGAAAAAAATTCTCATTGTAGCTGATTTAGGAATGGTAATTGTTATTTCCATTTGTCTTAATAGTAAAATGCTATTTTAAAAACAAATCTGCAGGAATTTTTTTAATTATCCTGAAACCTTTCAAAAAAGGCATCACTCCAAAACAAAAATTACACAATTGGAATCACCGTTGTTGAAAACCCTTACAGGATACTTACAGCCCCCGCCTTGAACAACCAGAAAAATCACATTTTTATGGGCATATATATTATAGAATGGGCAGCACTGATGTGTCCTCTCTGTATGTTTTTGTTCTGTTTTTGTTTTGCTTGTTGCTAGCAGGACACTGGAACATCATAGAGTTGTTCAAGGGATTATTGAAAAGCAAATTTTCACATCTAGTCAGCTTTTAACTAATTTTTTAACTTTACATCATATTAAAGTTAAGCTTTAGGCGCAAAAAACTATGTACAAAAACCATAGACAAGACAATAAATTACGGTACCTTTTGGGGCCCCATTAAGGGCTAAAAATGGAACTTGCCCCAGAAGCAATGATTTTTATTTGGAAAGAGCATAAAAAGTGATCAAGTCAAGTATTCGCTTTCTTCCTAGCTAAATTATACGAAAAATCATATATTTACCAATATTATTTGAAATGATTTAAAAAAGTGCAAAAATTTTGGCAGAAATTTTGCAAAATCGGCCGAAATTTAGCAAAGTTCTTGATTTCTGCAGACAACTCGGCATAAATCAGGTAGCAATTTGGTAAAATTTACGAAGACCGCCCCCCTCCCCCAGTAAAGCGAGCCTCAGGACCCTGCCCAGTGGTCCTCCAGAAAAGTGGCTGGTGTAATCCTAGTAGCGTAGCTTGACTCGATCTTAATTTAAAGATCTTTAGCCCTACCCTTTTTTAGCGGTCCGTTCACGTGTTTTATTAAGTTTAAATTATTGGACAGAGCTGCCATTCTGACAGGAAATCTGCCTAAAGTGTACGTAATATGCCTAGAGAACTATTATGCGAAACCCAATTAGTAGTCTAGACTGAAACCAAAACTGTATCCAGGGGGGGGGGGTTAACGGGTTTAAACCACCCCACGATTTTTGGTCTGAATCGTAAAAAGTAACAAAAAAGCATATCAACTAAATTTTGATGCGCTTTGTAAAGTTTTATGTAACCTCCCTCCTTCGATTCTGGATACGCCCTTGCTTGAAACGTCTTGATAAACAACCAAAACTTCGATTTCCTTATTCTAAGTTTTTTTTTCTCGCCTTGTTTGAATCATTTGTTTTTACAAAGAAGCTCTGCACAGTTGCCAATTTTTTGGGGACCTAAGCATCAAAATAAGCTAAGAAGGTAAGCTTAATTTTCCTTGAGAAAACTGGTGGGTACAGACCTAGCAGCTTGGCTTGACTCAAACTCAGTTTCGAGACCTGTGGTTTTACCATTCTGCTTACTTTTTTTGACGGTTGAGTCAAGTGTTTTATCGGCTTTAGGGTTACCATTTTACAGAAAGAAAAGAAAAGAAGCATGTCATCGAAAGGAATGAAAATACCCAAGGGCTAAGAAAATACGAACCAGAAAACCACAAGCAAAGTTTTTCTCTGGTAAAACGAAAAACAAACAAACAAGTGTTGAAGATTGCTAAAAGTCACCGCTTCGGAATCTTGAAGTCCTATGAAGGGCTGCCACCAGTATCCAAACGATGGATTTAAATTTGTGAGGTCGCAGTCCACTAAATTTCAAGTTGTGCCAAGTATATATAGATTGTGTTTTTTTATTTTTTGCTAGCCTCTTTATTAGCTTATAGAGTTTTTTCCGTTTATTTGTTCTTCTTTCATTCTTGCTCCTTAATTTTTACGTTTTTTTTTGTTAGTTCCGTTTTTAAATTGGCGTTATTGATTCACAAAAGATGAAAGATGTTAGTGACATAGACGAACTTAGTTAAGAAACACGATACCGAGCTGAAATAAATTGCAATGGAAATGGTGCTTGAATTTTTTGATTAATTCGGGTGAAACGTGAAGCCCTTCCCTCTCCATTTGTAAGGAATGCTTAACAAACAAGTAGACAAAAGAAGCGCTTTATATCGAATCAATAATTTTGTCAGAGCCTTTCCCAGTGGAAAAATCAGTGCAAGGCTTACCGAAATGGCTTGTCATGCTGGCTTAAGTCAGCATGCCAGTGATCTTGATCAGCACCCTCGTTACCAAACTTCTTGTAATCCTGGCTACGTGTCGCAAATTCTGTTAATGCCTATCTGGAAATTATAGTTGGAAAGGGAATAAAAAAAAAAACTTGGTTTGAGCAAAACCAGCTCCAACTTCTGAACCAACGGGATTTTCAGGCAGTTCGATCAGGCTAAGTAAATCTCTTTCGAACCAGACTAGATCTAATGGGTTCAACTATATTCAAGTGATATTTTAGACAAAACATTGATTTCCTTATTTTGTCGGAAAACTCTGCTTCAGTATGATTTTTTCAGTTATTAATTATAAAAAAAATTTCCACAAGATAAGTTTTTCAAAGAAAAGTAAAGAACTTCATTAAACCAAAAATGAGCAAAATTTAAAACCAAATAATCTACCAAGCGTGAAACTACCTCAAATCAGCATCGATAAATAAATGAAACCCAAAACGAACAGAAATTACAATAAATAACCGAGTCAAACTCAAAACGAGCAGAAATTAACATGAGTAGGGCTCAAAACCCCTATGCCTTCCCAATGCCAGAACATAATTTGCACTTTACTGAAAAATATAAATGTTTTTACTTTTATAACTTTTACAAATCAAATAATATTTAACATTTTGATTACTAAACATCATTATATGTATATTAAACTGACAATGCACATTCATTTGTATTTTTTTCTGTAAAGTGCAAATTATGTTCTGACCTTCGGAAGGCATAGGGATTTTGAGCCCTACACAGGCTAATTTCTGCTTGTTTTGAGTTTGACTCGGTTGTTTATTAGCATTTATTAGTGCATTTTGATTTAATATTAAGGCAACATTTAGTTTTTAAACATAATGGGCAAATGGGAGGGTGGGCGTGCGAGGAGGACTAGTTACACTTCCAATCATTTTCGACTATTAAAAAGGGCATTAGCCCTTTCTATTTTCAATCGAATGAGCCCTTTTAGAAGTTCTTAAGACAAATCCTTCGATACGAAGTGCCCTGGTCTAAACAAAAAAAAGAGGAAAAAAGTAAAACATTGTACCCACATCGATCTTTCATAGGCAGCGCGTTGGCGCTGCCTAAGTAAAGAACGATATGGTCACAATGTGTTTTTTTCCTCCACCCGGGCACTTTTTATCGAAGGAGTTGTCGTAGAAACTTCGAAAAGGGCTCATTCGATTGGATATTGGAGTGGCTAGTGCCCTTTTTAATAGTCGAAAGTGATTGGAGGGCAACTAGCCCACCCCATGCCCATCTTTCCCCCAAATACATCCATTCACAGCCACATTACTTTCCACAAATACAGCCATTTTGTTCAGCGTAGTTGATATCCAGATAGAAAATATGTTTTTGAGGAGGACACTCCCCCACAACCCTCGGGGCAAGGGTTTTAAGTTATGCCCTGAGGGCATATAAGAATGATGTTGTTACAGTGTACTATTTATTATTTTTTCCTTTAAAGCAGGGCACTTCATATTAAAGGAGTCGTCGTAGAAATTTCAAAAGGGGCTCATTCGATTGGAAATTGAGAGTTCTAGGGCCCTTTTTAATAGTCAAAATTTATGGAGAGCAATTAGCCCCCCGCCCATCGTTCCCCCAAACACATAAATTCAAAACTTTTAATAGGCCGGGTTGTTCAACTTAGTTGTCTTCCTGCTGGACATAGTATTTTTGAAGAGAATACTCAATTCAAGTCATAAAGAACCAGGGTACACTATTTTCCAATAGGGAATATAAGGTTTTTTATAGAAGGCGTTGTAGAAACTTCAAAACAGGCTCATTCAATTGGAAATTCGAACGGCTAGTACCCTTTTTAATAGTCGAGAGTGATTGGCGGGCAACTAGCCCCCCCCCCACGCCCATGATTTCCCCAAACACATCCAATCAAAGTTTTGAGATACCCATTTTGTTCAGCGTAGTTGATTTTCAGATAGAAGATATGTTTTTGAGGAGGACACTCCCCCACAGTCCTCAAGCCAAGGATTTTAAGTTATGCCCTGGGGGAATATAAGGTTTTTAAAGAAGGCTTAGTCGTAGAAACTTCAAAAAAAGCTCATTCGATTGGAAATTCAAAAATCTAGTGCCCTTTTTAATAGTCAAAAGTGATTGCAGGGCAACTAGCCCCCCCCCCACACCCATCATTCCCCCAAACACATCCAATAAAAATTTTGTGATAGCCATTTTGTTCAGCGTAGTTGATTTCCAGATAGAAAATATATTTTTGAGAAGGACACTCCCCCACAACCCTCAGGGTAAGGATTATAAGTTATGCCCGTGGGGCATATAAGGTTTTTGTCGAAAATGATTTGAGGGCAACCCCCCTCTCACGCCCATTTTTTCCCCAAACACATCCAATCAAAATATTTAGATAGCCATTTTATTCAACGTAGTTGAACGTTATGGAAATTAAGTCTTTAAGGAAAACAGCCCCTCTCCCCACAGCCCTCAGGGCAAGGGTTGTAAGTTATGCCCTGGGAGTATATAAAGTTTTTGTTGAAAGTGTTGTCGTAGAGAATCCAAAAGATCTCATTCAATTGTAAATTGAAATGGCTAGTACCTTTTTCCAAAGTTGAAAGTGATTGGATAGTGACTAAGGGCCCTCTCACGCCCACAATTTTCCCAAACACATCGAATAAAAATTTTGAGATATCCGTTTTGTTCAACGTAGTTGAAAGTTCTGGAAATTAGGTCTTTTAGGATGACAACCCCCTCAGAGCCCTCAGTGCAAGGGTTGTAACTTATGCCCTGGGTCATATAAAGTTTTTATTGAAAGCGTTGTCGTACAATCTTCAAAAGGGCTCAAATTATGCCCAGGGGGCATATAAGATTTTTATATAACGCGTTGTCGTAGAAACTTCAAAAAGGGCTCATTCGATTGGAAAATGAAATGGCTAGTGCCCTTTTTGATAGTCGAAAGTGACTGGAAAGCAACTAACAACCCTTCCAACCCTTCCACGCAGTTCAAAGATCAGGAAATTATACCTTTGAGCAGGACACTCCCCCCACAGTATTCAGGGCAAGGGTTAAGCCTGGGGGCTTATATTCCCCCAGGGCGTAAATTACAACCCTTGCTCTGAGGGCTGTGGGGGGAGTCTCATCCTCTAAAACATAATTCCCAGACTTTAACTACGTCGAACAAAATGGTTATCTCAAAATTTTGATTGGTTTTGTTTGGGGAAACGGTGAGTGTGAGAGGGACGTTAGTTATCCTCCAATCACTTTCGACTATTAAAAAGGGCACAAGCCCTTCTAATTTCCAGTCGAATGATCCCTATTTGAAATTTCTACAAAATCACTATCTATTAAAACCTTATATGCCCCCAGGGCATAATTTACAACCCTTGCTCTGAGGGTTCTGAGGGGGTTATCATCCTGAAAGACCTAATTTCTAAAACTTTAAACTACATTGAACAAAATGGCTATAATAAAATTTTGATTGGATGTGTTTGGGAAAAAGTTGAGCTTGAGAGGAGGTTAGTTGCCGTCCAATTAATTTTTACTATTAAACAGCGCACTAGCCCTTTGAATATACAATCGAATGAGCCCTTTTTGAAGTTTTTACGACAATGATCTCAATAACAACCTTATATGCCTCCAGGGCATAACTTGCAACCCTTGCCCTGAGGGCTGTTGGGGAGTGTCATCCTCAAAGATATAATTTCCGGACCTTTCAACTACTTTGAACAAAATGGCTATCTCAAAATTTTGATTGGATGTGTTTGGATAAATGGTGGGCGTGGAAGGGGTGGTAGTTGCCTTCCAATCACTTTCGAATATTAAAAGGGGCACTAGCCATTTCAATTTCCAATCAAATGAGCCCAATTTGAATTTTCTACGACAACGCTTTCTATAAAAACCTTATATGCCCCCAGGGCATAACTTACAACCCTTGCCATGAGGGTGGGGGGGAGGGTGTCATCCTCAAAGACCTAATTTCCGGAACTTTCAACTACGTTTAACAAAATGGCTGTCTCAAAATTTTGATTGGATGCGTTTGGGGAAAAGGTGGGCGTGAGAGGGGGGGGGGGTAGTTGCCCTCCAATCACTTTCGACTATCAAAAAGGGCACTAGTCCTTTTTATTTCCAATCGAAAGTTTCTACGACAACGCTTTCCATAAAAACCTTATATGCCCCCAGGGCATAACTTTCAATCTTTGCCCTGAGGCATGTGAGGGAGTGTCCTCCTCAAAAACATAATTTCTATCTACAAATCAACTACGCTGAACAAAATGGCTATCTCAAAATTTTGATTGCATATGTTTCGGAAACGGGTGGGCGTCGAAGGGGTGTTAGTTGCCTTCCAATCACTTTCGACTATTAAAAAGGGCACTAGCCACTCTAATTTCCAATCGAATGAACCCTTTTCGAAATTTTTACGACAAATCCTTCGATACGAAGTGCCCTGTTCTAAGAACAAGAAAAAAAGATAATACATTGTGCCAACATTGTTCTTCACTTAGGCAGCGCTATTGCGATGCCTATGATTAGCATACTCTTAACAACCCTGGACACGCACGCACTGCTTCAGAAAATCTTTTTCTGTGCTATCTCTGTGATTCTGGTTTTTGATTTGTGTTCGGAAGGCTCAGTGATAGAAGTAGTTGGATTTATTGCTAACAGTCCCAAGCAACCAGGTGAACTTATAAGTTACAAAAATTCCTGCATTGTGGAAAATCACAAGTTATTGGAGGCTTAAATATACGGTGACTGTATTTTGAAGCTTCGACTCTTCGGGTCCTTGAACCGTGGAATTTGCTCTATCTCTTTATCGCGAACCATAGAGAAAAGGATTACGCTGGTGAGCCAAGAGTAAAAAACCCAAAAACTCTTGGCTATATTTGTGATGTTTCAGTGAAGGCATACTTGTGCTTGTTTTTGGTTGCTATGCAGAGAGTGAACATTCTAAACAAAGAGTTTCAATCAGATAAGACAAGGATCCATTACTTCTAGAAATCTCAAGGTTAGCAATCTGTTTCTTCTGAAATGTTTTATCTATCCAGACACGATAATTTTTTCGTCGATTCTTTAAAGTTATAGTTAATTCCAGCTAACTTTCTTGACCTTGATGAGGTAAAATTAGTTCCTATTATCATTTGCAACCTGTAAAATCAGCAAAACTTATATGTGTTGACTATCCAACAACTTAAATTGTCCTACGACTTTTACGCATAGCTGGAGCCCAATTGCTTGGATTTTTTTTCAAACTTCGCTAACAGATGAGAAGGCGGATAGATCATAATGCCTTCACGCTGGAAAACGCGAAGTGTCTGAGCCTAGAAATTGCACTAACAATGGTACCTTGGTACCATTGATGTTCCGATTTCCAAATCTGCCTGGGATATCTGAAGCAGAACGAGAAAGTATAAGGAACAAAATTGAAGGTCAACAGAGCATTCTTCCTGAGAGAAATAATAATTTCACGCTATTGATTGGCCAAACTAGTTTGGAAAGATTCCAACTTCTAATGACTTTGAAGAAGTTCTGCAATGGAAAAGAAATGGTTTTCAAACAGCAGAATAATTTCAGAACTGAAGAATCTGCTTTACCAAAACCGTAGTTTTGTTATTGTTTACCTTTTTGTGTGTATATTTCTAAAATCACTTCTTGATTGTATTCTTTTTGAATCAAAATAACTTTTTGATGATCTTTTTATTACTCTCTAGAGCTTAGTTAGTTGGAAACGCTGCTTACAACGTAAAGAAGGTAGTGATGCCAAATAAATCGGTATTGGCTATTTTCATGGGCAAAAACATAAAAACTCCCTCAGTGTCCTTGACATACTAGTCGGGCGTTAAAAGGCCTGAGCAGTTAAGCAATTTCTCCCGGTAATATTGGTTATTAGGGTACCCACTTAACTCTTTGAAGGTTGGTCGTAAGTCGCGGTTCCCACTCAGCCCCAACCACACAAGTGTCCACCAGCTGAAATGTAAACTGATTTCTAATTTGCATTGAATTACAAAATTTTAGTTCTTTGAGGTTATTTGTTCACTATTTGAAGCTGAAATTATAATATGACTGTCCTAAAACAAAACAGTACAAGTACAGTTTCCAAAAATTGTGTTTGTTTTTCACCAAAGCTGAAATTTAGTTTCTTTTTTTCTGGAGCAACTCTTTTCAGATGAGTATATCTGAAATTTTTAATTAAATTAAAGCTGTGCAAAACAAAAAATGTGTTCCACAAGTGACTTCCAATTTCCAATACAGTTTGCGTTAAAGGATTTAGAGCGCGTTGATTGTAAATCTGAGAGTAATGTTTAAATCCAAAACTAAAAAAAAACAAAACACAATAAGTATGTATCTGAAAATGGTGAATAATTTCCAACGAATTTGTTTTATGAAAGCAATTTGTGAAACGTATAGGCCACGTACACTGCTTTCCTTGAAGACGCTCAAGCCCTTAATTGCAAACTGATTGAAATCGAATACCGTTTGTGAAATATTTTCTGTTGTGATTTGCTTTAGAACGGTCTTTTAGCCACAGAGTTGCCTTCATTAATATCAAAAACTGGAAATTCAGTACAACTTGATTTAGATAGATAGGAGTTTTTTTTAGGGAGAACTCAGTGGTCACCTATTTTAGCTACTGCTGACATTTTTATGATAACAATACGATCTTGTCCCGTTGCTCCTTTGTTGTTTATCTACAGTGCGGCTGTGACACTTAAAAGGGCGAATTATGCCATTATGAATATAATAGAATAAGGCTTTATTTTTAAACTTTTCACAAGCGGTAAATCGCCGAATATAAGTTCACAAAAAAAAACATAAAGTAAACAACGACGATCACAACCAAATCAATGAAATTAGAATCAGGGACAGCAAAACATTAAGAAATATAAACGGATAAAAATATAAACAAATAAAGAAATATTAAAGTAGCTAGGAAGATTTGTTTTGTGAAGAAGAATTAGCGACAGTACTAAAAGGATTGAAAAATAAAAAGGCTCCAGGTGCTAATAGTGTGGTAAATAAGTCTATTAAATATGGTGGCTCTGAGGTTAGAAATTAGTTACTGAAGATTATGGATATGATTTTTGAAAAAGAGGAAGTACCTAACGATTTTCGGAAAACTTTAATTAAGCCACTTTATAAGAAAGATGATAAAAGTGAGTGTGGTAATTATCGAGGGATTAGTCTGGTCTCTGTAGGTAGTAAATTACTTAGTAATATGATACTTTTTAGACTGAGAGATGCAATAGACGAAGCTTTAAGAAAAGAACAGTGCGGGTTTAGAAAAGGTGGAGGATGTGCCGACCAAATTTTCACTCTTAGGTTAATAATTGAGAAGTGCCTGAGTTTTCAAACACCTTTGGTCCTTAGTTCTTATAGATTATGAGCAAGCGTTCGATTCTGTTGATAGAAGACCTTTAGTAAAGGTTTTATCCTTGTATGGTATACCAGACAAATACATTAAAGTGATTAGTGCGATGTACGAGAATAACACTGCTGCGGTTAAGGTAGGAAATGAGGTTAGCAGCTGGTTTTTTATTAAATCAGGAGTTCAGCAGGGTTGTGTTCTATCCCCCTTTATATGGATTGTTTTGATGGACTTTGTCTTAAGGAGCACAGGAAAGGCAATAGGAGACCATGGAATCAAATGGGGAGGAAAAAGTCTCCTGGAAGCATCCTAGATGAAAGTGCGAGCAAAATGAATGAAGCTTTAGAGGTTTTGCGAGTTCAGGGTGCTAGAATATGGTTGAAAATTAATGTAAAGAAGACTAAGTCACTAAGGCTAGGAATAAATGAAGATGAAAAGGTGAAGTTGGGTAATGAAAAGATGGATCAGGTGGACAGCTTCACTTACCTTGGTAGTAATATTAGTAAAGATGGTGGGAGCAGTGAAGAAGTCAAAAGTAGAATAGCCAAGGCTCAGAGTGTTTTTTCACAGTTAAAAAAAGTTTGGAAGAATAGGAAGATAAGTCTGCAAACCAAGATTAGAATATTAGAATCTACAATGATGACAGTGGTCAAAAATCGCTCTGAAGCATGGGCGCTCCGAAAAGCGGATGAAGATTTGCTAGATGCTTCCCAGAGGAATTGCTTAAGGATTGTTCTGGGTACCCGGCTGACTGACCGTGTTTCAAACAATAGGCTATAATAATAATAATAATAATAATAATTTTATTATAAGCCAAAAAACAGGCCATACAGAACAGTATTCTTAATCACACTCCACAAGAAAAATAACATTAATATCAAGTTTCACTCATTGATGTCAACGCTTCATTTACATATTTACATAACTGCCTGATTGACCTTTTTACAGTCGTTTTCAGGATCCCCGGGAACACCAAGTTAACACCCACAAAATAATTTTACCTTAATAGAGAAAGTTGCTGGCACGCGGTGAGAATATGGGTAGACATCCTCAATACCTAGGCTACATCTGGGGCAAGAGTAATCCGCATTTGCATCTGGGGCCACCCTATTTCTTTCAAATACTCTTTTTCTATTTTTTAGTGGCAGGCAATTCGCCCTCGGATCCGAAACCAAGTCCTCAATGTCTCCCCCGGTAATCCTAGTTCAAAATAATATTCGAATCCAAATATCTCTTTTAAATGGGAATAAAACTTCAATGATTCAGATATTTTAACTGCGTGGGTCAACTTTTGGAGTTCCTGTTATTTTTTTCTTTATAAAATCATCGCCAAAAACGACTCACCCTGATCTGAGGGTCCTAGCCCCTCATTCCAAATATATGATAATCCTAATCCATCTAAAACATTTTTTATTAGATACGGCCACGATCTTCTACGTTTCGACCGTAGCATCTCCACATAAGCTGCTTTTGCTAACCTATCTTCTGACAGACTTAGAACCTTTAGCCAGTACCGGATCATCTGTGCTAATCTACTCATTCTCAGCGAAAATATTCCTAGGTCACCCTTTATAGCCTGATTGTGGGTTGTTACGTGAAGACCAATTAATCTCTTAAAATGTTGAAGCTGAATTGATTCCAATTGTGGTGCCGGGTCATGCCCCCAAAGTTCCGCTCTTTAATGGATAGTATGCAAAACTTTAGAACTAAAAAAATTTTTGTGTATTTTTAGATCTTTTATGCTTGAAAGCCTTGAATTACGTAAAATGGCAGCTGAAACTGCTTTCCCTCTCTTAATCATCTGTTTTACATGCTCTTTCCATCCTCCTTTTGCTGAAAGTGTTACTCCCAAATATTTGAAATTTTCGCTCTCTTTTACTTTTTCACCTTTATAATAAAATTCTACTTTTTGATCATCATTATTCACACGAATTCCTCTAAAAACCGCAATCTCAGTCTTTTTAATATTCAACACTAGTTTCTTTCTATCTAAATATTCTTCTAATATACTCAGTAAGTTTTGGAGCTCCTCTGGTGACTTGCCTATCAACACCGCATCATCAGCAAAAGCAACAGAGATAACGTCAGGTTCCCTAGTGACACTGTAGGGGCCCATACCTTTTAAAATGGTCAACAATATCATTTATATACAACGTGAACAACCTAGGCGAAATACTACTACCCTGTTTTACTCCTTTTCTAATTTTAAACGGTGACGATAATCCCTTCCCTAAAACTTTAACTATACCAAATGTGTTTCTATACATATCAGCTAGTATCCTAACAAAAAGTCTTGCTAAGCCTACCTTTAACAGTTCTAAGCACAGAAAAATTCTATCAATACTGTCGAATGTCTTTTCTAGATCTAAAAATACAACGTACAACCTATTTTTCCCTTTTGCATATTTCTCTACAAGCACCTGTAGGACTAAGACCCTATCAATAGCATTATATCCATCCCGAAATCCTGCCTGCTCCTCCTTCAAAATCCTATATTGTTCTAACCAATGAGCTAATCTAGCATCTAGTATTCTTTCTAATATTTTGCTAAGACTAGGTACTAAAGATATCGGTCGATAATTACTGTGATCCGCTGGGTCTCCCTTTTTGAATAGCGGCAAAATCAATGATGTTTTCCACGGCGATGGCCATTCTCCGGAAGCCAGAACTGAGTTGAAGATAGCCAAGAAGATGGGCATAAATAAAAGTTGGAATTGCTTCAAGATCATTGTTGGGACTCCATCGCTACCAGGTGCTGATCCACCTTCCATGGCGCTTATGCATTCTTCGATTTCTTCTTCCGATGCGGATTTTATCAGATCATAATCGTGTTCTTTCAGTGGGAAACTGGTCTCATTCTCTGTATTCGATAATTCGTCGCTGAACCAGCAGTCAAACGAATAGTCTTCATGAACCGCGTCCTTGTAGTATGTAGGCCATGTTTTTGGGTCAGGTACTTTTGGCTGAGCTATGGAAGCCCCTTTTCTTATCTTTCTCCAGAAAGACCGCGTATCACTCTTTTCATAAAACTGGATCAGCTCCTCCTTACCTTTTTGAATAGCCAGTCTCTTCTTCTGTTTTAAAAGGTGTTTATACTCCCGGCGAACATTTTTAAACCTTGTCACTAGTCGAAGCCTATTTTCCTCTATTTCCTCTTCCCTCAAAATCTCCATTTCTTTAATCAATTCTAATTTTTTTTATTCTGCATTCCTCATCAAAAAATTCTATATCCTTACAACCTCTTTTATTTCCTAGAATCGGGCCTGCTATTTCATATAAAATCTCCGCGAACTCTTCTATCAATCTATCATGGTTATTTATCTTCTATAAATCGCTTAACCTTATAGCTACATCATCCTCTGAAAACACTTCACTGAATTTAACATTTTCCTCTGTAGACCATTCCCTAGGTATCTGACGTCTAATATTTTTATTATAAATATGACTTTCACTTGAAATATCCCTCATTTTGGGAGCACTCCTTGATCTAATTTCTAAAAATACCTGTAGATGGTCCGATCCTACTAGCTTAAGTGCATCCACATTAAGGTAATTCGGATCCCAATGAATATCCACCAAAACATAACCAATAAAACTTGCTTTAGGCACCGATACGCAGTTAAATTCACCCCGAGTTCTATCCTTTCCAAACCTTCCATTTCCAATCATCAAACCTGATTCTGCGCATAGTGTCAGCAACCTTCTACCCTAATGATTTATTCTTCTTTTTTCATCCTTGCTAGCTCTGGGGATTCTGTAGACGGCTGGGACTGCTGACGGAATACCTGGAATTAACACATCTTTTAATTCAGCTTCATCACTAGTATAAGCATTAAAATCACCCATTAATTTCGATCTGTCATTTTCAACATTAGCTCTTTTTTCATCTAATTCTTTTAGCAACAAATTCCACGTATCTTCATTTCGGTACAAGCTATTTTGAGGCGGAATATAAATCTATCCTATTACAATACAAAGTCCATCCCAACATTCTAATCTAATGAAAATAACATTTTCTGATTTACTTTTCAGCTTTGTATAACTTTTGAAAGACTCATCTTTTATCAACACTACGAGGCCTCCAAAATAACGATTGTTAGAAGCTAACTCTTGCGATACACTTTCCACATTCAAACCTCTTACTTTTGGAGTTTAACTTGGGCAATGCCAGGTTTCTATTAATGCTACAAAGTCTTAATTTGACAAATCACTTTCCACAGAACTTAACTTATTTTTTATACCCTGTACATTCCAAGCTACAAGCCTAAGGGCTTGTGTATGGCCTTGTCTATACTATTGGGCTCTGTAATCCCTCAGGGGGAAACCTCACCGGTAATAGTCTTCACCCCTAGGTCTGTTAATAATCCTGTACTGCCAAGGCTGGTTTTTTGTAGCTGCCTGAACGGGCGTGTGTTTTGTCTGAAAATTGGTGGCAAATTCCCTTCAGTTAACCGGCTTGTCAGTGGCTCCTCATTTCTTTGCCATACATTTCTAGCGGTGCGACTTTAAGTATTATCGACGGGGATAATCTTGCTACTTTTACGATCTTTCCCTGTTTCTATTGTTTTCGGCAACTTGCTGTTTATTTCAACTATCGTGTTCGTGTCACTTTCATTACCAGAACAGTCCGACTGATCTGAAGGGCAATTCTGGACTGAACTCTGGTTATTTTCATTCACATTAGCGGGATTTATACCTCTGATCTCTGAGTTACTCTGTGCTGCATTAGGGGCCCTAATTGGGTGGCTTACCGTCATTTCTTTTATTTTTTGACATTCACGGGATGACATTTTGGGATGGAGGAGGAGCGTGCGTAGCTGTGTTTCTTGGTGCTGCGGGGCTTGGTGCTGCGGTGAGTTGTTAGTAGTAGTAGTAAAATAATTTCATCAAATCAGGTCTTGTTATACATTAAAGGTAAAAATTTAGAGGCATAAAACGGCATATAATATAATGAGTCATAAATCAAATAAAAAAAAACAATAATGTCAAAAGAGTATAAAAGAGTTCGTTAAGAGGTATTGGAGGTGTTAAGGATTTGAGTGAAAATTGGTATAAAGCTGTCTAAATATCTTTTTGTTTTAGTCTTTCTAGAATGGGGATGGGATTTTTTGCCTCTCCTGAAAGAGGATTCCGTTCAGGATTATGGGGAGGCGGAAAAAGGTCTTCAGTTCAGATGTTGGTTTTCGCATTACCACCAAAACGGAGGCATAGATCATGTCGTCTATTTTCCAAGGTTTTGATTTTAAACTTTTCTAAGAAGTAGGAGTAAGGCAAGTTCCCTTCCCATGCGATTATTTTTAAAGGCCTTTTCTGGACGGATTCCAACCTTTTGGTTTGATTTTTATTTAGTGACAAATGCGATTGAGGGCAAGTATATTCGAGAGTTGGGCGAATAAAGGATATGTAAAATTTCAAAATATGAGAAGCAGGGCATTGATATTTTCCCAATTGCTTAAGGAAAGCTAGGGAAATATTGGCTCGCTTGGTTATAGTTGAAATATGGGCTAACCATATAAGATCGGAAGTTATAGTTACTCCTAGAAGTTTAATTTTTTGTGTCATAATTTCACTTTGAAGAATAGATGTAAATGAGGAAGTTGTGTTTAGAAAATTGATAGTTAGTATTGCAGATTTCAATGGGTTTACATGCATTTTATTTTTGAGGGCTTCTTTTGCCATATCTTCAAGGATTTCAAGTGGACTACTCTTTATATTTTTTCTGGCAACCTCTAGTAGAGTCATATCATCCAAAAATTTCCATAGTAAGGCGATATCTTCTGCCAAATTGTTTAACATTACGCTGAATAAGATGGGTCCAGTTTTACTACCTTGGGGTATTACGTTAGACTGGTAGAGGTTCAGAATAAGTATTTGACCCCTTGAAATATGTTAGCTTGAAAATGATGAGAGAATTTTCACCAGAGAGGGTCGATTTGGACTTCGTGAGAAAATTTATCAACTAAAACATGATGGTCAACATAATCAAAAGCTTTTTCTAGGTCAACTGAGATGAGATTAGCCCAGGTATTTGGTATCTCTAGATTTCGTTATTGTGTCATACATATGTACTAGATAGTGGGGACGTTGACACTTTTGGGACGTTTCCATTGTCGAATGTTAATAGGTTCTGCAATTGAGACCTTGAGCCAGTCAGAGGCATTATGGGCCAGTTATAAGCTGTTATGAGCCATTATGGTCGAAAATGAGCTATGTATGTGTCGTGAGTGAACTTATCACGAGAAATCGAATGGTGCAGTCCGAATTGTCCTATCCCGTACGGTTACGAAGGTAAAAAAAAAAAAAAGAGACTTAGACCACTTTTAACCTACCCAACAGCCGACGGCTGTGATAATTAAAAGGGCGACATATGCCATTTTGGTCAAAATGAGTTATGTATGCGCCGTCATTACGAAGGTAGAAAAGAGACATGCGCCAATTTTGGGCGTGGACAAAATTTGAAGACAAAATTGAGACGTAGGCCATGGAAAAACTTTTCCGTTTTTTAGCTCTCCTGAAAAGTTACACAAATGGCGTATGTCGTCCTTTTAATTAGCACAGCCGAGTGTACCTTGTAAAAAACTTACCTGCCTTTAGGACGACCATTAGGGCTGCGGATTTAACCAGTCTCATTTGCTTGAAATTTTCCGACATCCTAAGGTTCTGAGGCAAACAATGTTGCAAAAGTATAGATGTGAAACAGCAAAATGTTAAATTCTGCGCCAGAGCCTATAACCTAAAACGTTTTTTCTTTACTTTTATTGGTTTTGACTTTTTGTTCAGACTGTTAGTTTTTTTCGTGAAAAAAAAATAAACAAAAAGTATTCAATTTAGAACAAGTGAAAAAGCCAACAAAGTGATTGATTATTCTTTGACGCAATATCTTTTTGTGTTGCGTAATGAAATCTTTGGAAGATCAGGACTGCATGGCTTCCAAAATTCAGTCTTCTTTTCTATATTTACAATGCAGTCAAATATATTGTCGTCATTTCCTATGGCTTCATTTTATATAGTATGTACAATTATGTTAAACCGCAGGTAATGCTACATATTTGTGTTTGTCAAAGTCTTGGCTAATCTCCTCTACCTCCTATGAATTCAATAAAGCTTTGAAAATTTGATCGGAGAATGAATGTCTACTAGAGAAAATTTTTCAAAATTTTCACCTTTTTTTAAAGGAACTTTGAGAGGCGCTATTTGACTTTTGAGGTGAAGGATATGTCCACTTTTGTGCTTTTTAAGTCCGCTAATTTATGATGATCTGTGACAAAATTTCAAGGTACTTCATTTTAAAGAAAAAGGAAAACATGGTTGGTCCATTATTTTTAACAGGAAACAAATCGTCGGTTCGTTTAAAAACTGTACCCCTTCTCCCTCACAGGGACACTGAGATTTCATGAAATTGGAAAAATACTATTTTAGGTGAACAAATCCTTCAGGATTGGCTCTACGGCTCAAGTAAGTGCACGAAAAGGGGTTTTTGATCTCATAAGTCCACACCATTCTTACTTTTAAGGTCAAAAAAGGATTCAGTGGAAATATGTTCTTTCTTGATTGGCTTACGATACGGCTTAAATCTTGGGGAACACTTTGACAAAATCAAAGAGAAGCATGCTATGGTTTGAACATAGCATTTTTGTATTCTAAATTGAGAAATTCGGGTCTTTTAAAATGTTAAAGACATTAGAAGGAGGTAAAAGAATGTAGGCAAGGGTACCTGAAGCGGATAGGGGGCGGGCTAGGGACTCCTAAGCCCTTTAAACGAAGCCTGGAGCGTTACCATCATAATTTTGCTGATACTTAATGGATAAGTCCCAAAAATCAACAAATTTACAACTTAGTGAAGAGCAAATCACAGATTAGCTTTTAACTGGATCTAAAGATGGTCCATTTTCCCAGAAATTGCGAACACTATCCATAATTGATTGCTTATATCATAAAAAAGTTTAAAACCTTCAATTAGGATTAACTGGATACCCGGTAAGCTCCGAAGATCGGAAGGGGTCTGGAATGGATAAACTCATCCACCTTCATTGACAAGAATCAATCTCCTGGATGACTAAACATTTTTTTTATTATTTGTTTCTAGAAAATCTGCAGATATAACTTGTGTCCTTATCGATGTTTCATTACATAAAGGAATTATCATTTAACCTTGGCTTTGTTACGAAGCACCTCTAGAAATTTATTTTCCGAAGAAAAATTAATACGCACAAGAGAAGTAGTGTTGTTAATGACTATGTTTGTTGACTTTCGCACTGTTCGGATTGATCAATAAGTAATCCGGCATTAACATTCAGGGCATTTCTCACTTTTTCCCGATATGGGGCAAGTCACGAGCTTTGATATAACACCATGATCCTCTGAAGACTAATTTGTTTTCAGCGAAGTCCTTCAATTTACTCTCTTAATGTACTCATCCTCAAGTTTTCATCGTCCAGGTTATCTTCAATAACTTCAGTTTGCTTATAAGCAAAATAGTTCTAATATTTCTAGTCATTGATAAATATCAACGACCAAATATATTCTAATATTCTAATGATGTAGCTAAATAGTTTTTCTGCGTTATTAAGGCATTTGTTAACATTCAATTTATAGTACATCACTGTATTTGTCAAGTTCATTGGAAACAGCCTTTTCCCAATCACCCTTTAAATTAGTTTGAATTTCAAATATGGTAAATTTTAAGCTGTTGATAGACAAGAAAATGCTCTTATCAGTGTAAAACTATTTCGAAATCGCTAATTCACTCTTCAATTGGAATGATTGATAAAATCTTACACGATCAAAAATTTTGCTGATGTAAAACCTTTGGCACCAGTTTCCATAACGAATAAAGTGAACATTTAAAGCTGGTTTAGATTTTTAAACTAAAGAGCATCGGCAACTTGTGAAAACTGGAGCTCATGTAAAAAAAAAAACAAAAAAAAACAATCACCAACACCATCTAGTATTTGGTGTTCTTGATGTTTTTTTCCAGCTTCATAATTGTTTTTTTTTTCAGAATCTGATATCAGACACTTAGTACTACACTAATATTTTCTATTATACTAGTTTTTTTTTATTTCATTAGAAATGCCAGGCACACTAGAAAAATGCCAAAAAATACGTTGGTGTTTCTGTCAACACTAGTGCCAGTTCCCACTCTTATAAGCTACCCATACTCAATTCTGACTGCACAAAAAAAAAATCGAGGAAGAATAATTGGTACTGGTGCATTATAACGACACTTCTAAAGAAGTCAACTTTAGTTAATTCTAATGAAGTAAAATAAAATAGGATGTATATATAATAGTTTAGAAACAAATTTGGGCTATATATTTTCACATTGGGGGGGGGGGGTAAAGCATACCATATATTAAATACGTAACCTAACCTAGGTACCTTAGTCCCCCCTAAACCCCCCAAAACAACTGTTTAAATATCGTAAATGCAATGAAAACTATGCTTTGCATTCCATTTCTCAATAGCGATCTCTTGAAAATAACCCGTCTGACGGGTTTAGTCTCTCATTAGTATAATGAAGTGTCGTTATTATGCACCAGTACCGAATAATTATACGATATTCAAATATTGTTAGTTGTCTTTAACTTTGAAAAGAATAGAATCTGTCGAATACAAAAATTTTCCTGAAATGTGTGTTAATGCAGTTGCAAATAAAAAAAAAATCAAGGATTTTTTTGTGCAAAAAATTTACGGAAATGAAGACATTTGACTACAATTTTGAAATCAGCCGAAAAGTTTCCACCCAAGTCACGTGCAATTGCTCAAGGATGCAAACAAAATTTTGAATATGTTGCACAATGTGAAAAATGAGTTTGTTGTTTGTATAAACCAACGTGAAAGCGCAACTATATAAACAAAGGCTTGTGGTTTTGGCATACCAAAAACTATTAATATAATAAGGTCTTAGGTGATAATTTCTTAAAATTGTCATAATTCATACTAGAATGAACACCTAATAAACACTTTTCACATAGTGTACCTTGATGTAGCGGAGAGTTCCTTTCAGAACTGGGGCCAGGGTCTTTTCCATGACTAGGAGATTTTAAAATACAAATTATTTGAAAGAAGAAGGGCCAACTTCATCTTGCTGCATCTTAATTGAAACGATTGAATATACACTTCGATTGATTTGAGCAATTTTGAGGCTGGCTATATTTCCAAAAATTTCTGTTTTTCGTCTTACTTGAGTTTTTCACCTGTTATTAAAACTATTTTTACTTTGTTTAGTTTTCATTTTTCTGTTTTTATAAGCAAGGGGAGGGTCCTTTCCTTAAGAAATTACGAAGTGTGTCGATTATTTCCATAATTTTTCGATTTTCGTAGGACTCGCAACATTTCTATGGTTCTTAAAATCCTCCTCCTCCTGTGAAACACATTACTACGTATGTGCCTGCCTGAACCATAGATATTCTGAACAATAAGCTTACTTGTTATGCATCAAAATCAGTCCACTTCATTTTTCCTTAAATTCTTTTTTGTTTATGCCTTTCTTTTCTAGTCATTTTAATTTATACATAACAAATTAATTAATTTAATTATAAATTTAATTATATTTATATAATAACAAATTTATATAATTATACAATAAATTTAATTATACATAACAAATTAGGAAGGAGGTAGAGGGACAAATTATGCAAACAACAGGTCTGGTAATATTTTTCTGGCATTAATACTTTGCTAGCACCAATTTTGGTATTAACAACCATTCAAATGTTTTGTTTCTTTTTCAAGGCAGCCACAGAAGATGTAGCTGTGTCGAATGGCGCCGTTGCCCCTGTTACATCTAGCCCAGCTATAACAGCTGCCAAAAAACGGCAAAGAAGAACTCGAATACCTGACAAGCCATACAAGCCCTTGAACTTGTGGAGTATAATGAGGAACTGTATAGGAAAAGAATTGACGAAAATCCCCATGCCAGTATGTGAAATATCTAGAAGATATTAATTATTATTATTATTATTATTATTATGAGCGAACGAAAAAAAAAACTTGAGTTGAGCCTCTGACCACAAAGGTCCCTTGCTTCCACATAAGATATTAGTTTATATTTTAGGCTATGGAAACATTGACAATTATGTTGGCGTTCATTAGACTTAAGCTAAATAATATGAAACTAATAAGACTTCACAATCTAGTTGCTCTCTGAGAGAACAATCATCAACAGCCTCTAGCGATTTGGAGCAAAAATCTAAGTAAATATAGACCTGTTAGTGGTATCGAACCCTTTTCGGAATTTCATGTTGACAGAATTTTCATTAACCAAAATGCTGTTGAGAGGGTTGAAGGCGGCGAATGGCAATGGAATGCATGAATCGCCTGGGAATTTTCCTTTTTTTTAGTAATATTGACCAGAATTTCTAGTTGTTTCCAGGCCTCTAAGCTGTTTTAGATATGTTTGCTGAAATTCTGATGGATTTCGTATCCTCTTTGACTAATATTATTAATCTGATTCATATGGGTTACTTAGTTGATTCTGTTTAATTAGTTAATTCTATTTCATTGCATAGTTTACTCGATTTTAAATTGATTTTCGCCTTTTTTTGGAATTCGATATTGAGTTTATTTTCGCTTGTATGTTTTTGCAGACTAAAAACCAATAAATATAAAAATCTCATTGAAAAAAAAAACAACAAACGAGACTGCGGCCAGTGGAGAGAAAAGAAACGACAAATGCAAAACAACGTGGATATTTCGCCTGTATCTAAACAAGGCGTCTTCAGCACGAAAGAAACAAAAGAGGAAGAAGATAAAAAAACAAGCTAAAACTAAAAAAACAATAAAACCACCACAAAAAAAAATATATATATATATATATATATATATTTACAATTGGTGCAAACTGATCCACGTAGGGAAAAGATACTATTATTGAGTTACCTCAGTGAGAACACCAGAGTAACTGAGGAAAAATAAAAAAGCTGGAAATTACTTTAATACTTTAACTGGGAATTACTTTAAATTACTTTTGCGAAATAATCCTTTTTTTTCACTGAGATTTTTTTCTTTGTTGGTTTTTTTGTCATGGCTGGCCAGTTCGGCTTAAGATCTTCCATTTTTGCAGACTGTTGTAATACATCGAGGGCATGTATGGAAAAAGTTCCAAAGCTGCCAATAGCAGCGTTTGACAGAATTCCAAAAGCTGCCGACACTTTGGCAGCTCAGCTTGTGTTTTGACAGCTTTTCTTTGAGCAAAAAGTATTTTTTTTATATGCACAAATGAAATTTTCAGACAAAATCTGCCAATAAATTTCACTAGGCCATGAAAACTGCCAAGTAGCATTGTTACTATGCTACAACATTTTTTGCACAACGGAACGAGGGAGGGTCTCCCTTCCTCTGTTATTTGCAATGTCTCGGGTCGCCAACGAGCTAAATGTATATATAAAAAGATGCATTAGAGACAATTTTAAGTAACATATTAAGCTAGGAACGGTATTTTACAATACTAGTGCTTTTGCTTTGATGCCTAGTTTAGATAATTTTGTTCGGATGGATCATGATAGATTAAAATCCGAGATGATAAAAATCCTTATCGAATAATTAGCTGTGAGTTGAGACATTGTTGCCCAATAGCTACTTGAATAAATTAATTATTTCTTCTATGGACAAAGAATATGTTTGATAGGTCATTTTCTTGCGGGTATTACTACATACTGTCTGAACCGACCCTGCGTATCTCTCTTAAGATCGTGAAACTGTCCATTATGATTTTGTTGGATTTGATAATATTTACTTTTTAGTTTTTATTTCTATCTATTTCATATCCATTCTGGGTGGTTGTAGGGAGTCACTATTCCTTCAACGATGAATATCACCTCTTTTTTTCCAAACTAAAGGCCTTTGCCAATAGTTACAATGCTATTAAACAATTTTTGCCAGCAGTTAATATTTCCATAATTGTCTTCTTTGGAAGTGGCTTTGTATGTCTTGTATAAATTTTTTTTCTTTATATCAGCGTCCTCAGAAAAGGTTAAAGGGCGTCTGTCCTCTTTGGGAGTCTAAAAACTGATATCTTCCCAATTATATTCGAAATGTTGCAGTTTTATGGCAGAACCATTTTTAGACCCTTGCCTTCTACCAAAAATATATATGTTTTTCACCATCTACCGGTAACTACTATTTATAGGCAACATGCTACCTTTATCAACATGGTAGTTACGATAAGATAATTTTGTTTTTTCTCAAAATAGCCCTCACAGTCAATAATTACCAAAATTACTTTTTTCGTAAAAAAAAAGAACTACAAAATAAAAATGCTCAAATCTGTTTGCACACTATCTCTGAGCTTTTATTTGATCGTATTCAGTGAAACAATCGAAACATAGTAAATTAATTTGCAGTTACTGAGAGTTATGTCCTTTTGACAAAGTAGTACTTGTAAAATAGCTAATGCTGTTGTTTTCAGTGTTGTTTTAATTGGAAATAATAGCTGAAAAGCGAACTTTACTTATGCTGCACCCTGTAAAGTAAAATGTATAAAATACACCAGTATCAATAACAACTTTAATAAAAGTTTCATAAAACGGGTCAAATTTGACAAGGGGCTGATACAAAACTTGAATTCTTGAAAAGGTTTTCATATGAAAGATTTCGACGTAATAATTGAAATAAGATTGTATACTCCTCACATTCTTCTTCTTCTTAAGAAAAGTACCTGGAATCCTAAACGAGCTCCTCTCGGCTTCCAACTGTACTTTTTCGCTGTGCATTGCACAAAATATATAGTACAACATTCAAATACAATTCAAGTTATAATCCATAATTTGTTAGGCTTGTGGAAAGTGCAAGTACTTAAGCTGCCCTTTCCCCGCAGTTTAAGGTCTTCCTCCTCGCTCAAGATCTCTTCTGCACAAGTTTACAATAGACGTAATAAACACAAAAGAAATCCAATAATGATGAACCGTGCAGGGGTATTTAAACCATCCGGTACTGTTGGATGGGTACTCTATTTGAGTTGTCTCTTGGCGCGTGTTAGTGCTGAGAAATAACCTTATAGGGTATTAAAAACGCACGTCTGA
The DNA here is from genome assembly GCF_049724085.1 of Artemia sp. Qi Xiang Cuo. Taxonomy (NCBI): domain Eukaryota; kingdom Metazoa; phylum Arthropoda; class Branchiopoda; order Anostraca; family Artemiidae; genus Artemia; species Artemia sp. Qi Xiang Cuo. Next base: position 42,676,470 of record NC_142806.1, read on the forward strand.
TTTTACTTTGTATCATAACGAATTTCTAAGCCCTGCAACTCTTATTTTCTCTAGAGCATCTTTCATTTCAGGTTAATTTCTCTGAACCCCTATCTATGTTGCAAAGATTAGTTGAAGATTATGAATACAGTGAGATATTGGATAAAGCTGCCATGGCGTCAGATAGTTGTGAGCAACTTGCGTATGTAGCTGCTTTTACTGTTTCCAGCTATGCGACGACAAGTAATCGGACAGCAAAGCCCTTTAACCCGTTACTCGGTGAAACATACGAGTTAGACAGAACTGATGACCTTGGATGGAAGTGTATCTCGGAACAGGTATGGTAACAGTCTTTGAAAGAAGCATAGAAATCTAGCGATGAAAACCATAAGGAGCATGCACACTTCCGGCTAAAAAAAGAAACCCCTCTTTTGTCAATTTTACTATCTAGGGCAGAGGTCTTAGACCCTTTTTCGATACATCAGGCAAGGCTTAATGATTTTTGAGTCATCATTGTAAGTCTTAGAACGTAATCGTTTTTAAAGACATTTTTGGACACTGGGGTCAATTCAGCCGTGTTTGGTAAACTTTGTCTAAGTCTAAGTTATTGCAAGTCAGAGTTATTGATACAATTCTTGTAAATCTCCTGGCAGATCGATATATTTCGTCAGATTTCTTGTTAAAAAAAAAAAAAATAAAATGATGGCACTTTGTATATGATTTATAACATCATTTTCAAACTAAAAAGGCATCTTCGAAATTCGAAAACCTTAAAAAGTCAATCCAGAATTGAGAAAGTAAATTGCAAACAATTTCTAAATATAAAGTTCATGCTAATAAGTGACACTGAAAAGATCAAATTTACAGACGATGAATCACTAGGTTTAAGATTAATACCTATATATGAGCATGTCGAAATAAAATCTTAGAAAATTAGTTGGAGTAGGTTATTTAGTTTTGAATTATTTGTATCTATTACATTGGTAATCACAGTCTTTTGCACGAGAAGTTTGCGTGTCCTTTTATACTGAAATCGGAAATTTAATGATAGTTTTTCTGCTGCCTATATTTTTAGGCACCGTTTTTTTTTTGTGTGTGTTTTTTTTTCAGCTTCTTTTGGTGAACTTTAAGTGTTCTTGGTAAACCAATTGTTTTTAAAAATTCCCTAAAACGGCAGTTTTTTCCTTGTGCCAGACATTCCTTGCGTAATATTTCTTTTCTTTTTTCTCGGAAACAAAAAAAATTAACTAGAAATTGTGACTATATAAAAATCAAATCTGTATTAGTAACTTTTTCTTAGCAAGTTTTTTTGGAAAAATCGAGATCACCATATCAAGATTACCAATTTTATAAAAAAAAAATGTTCTAACATGTAAATATCGTTATCTACAATTAAACGACATTTAAGACAATTAATGATAATTTAGCTGACAAACTAACTATAATCAGTGCTTAAAGCTTCTGAAATGGTATAATTTCAATTCCCTTAAATTAATTGTATTTTTTCAAAGTGCTAGAGAAATAATATGAATCAATAAAATAAGTCGATAGCATATCTGATATATAATCTTATAAATCACTAATTGATCCTAATGATCAACGATTTGCATGGGAGCCCATAAGCTGAATTTTAGGAGGGGGGGGGGTCTTACAATGCTGTATAATAGAAATCTCATAACAAAAGTATAAACATATAAGGTAGCGTCATTCAGCCTGGGGAGTGGCGCCCCTCTTATGGGTGATCATGACGTTTTGTCACTGGGATTAGATTGAAAAAATAAATTTAGAAAATGAGGCCACTCAGCTTAAGGATAAAAAGATTTTGAGGAAAAGGAAGAGAGGGAAAAGACAAATATTGAACTGACTGGAAAAGATGAATAATCTGCTGACGCCGAAAATTGTTCCAGGTAAGTTTATGGAAAATAATAAAAGAAAATTAACGTGTTTTTTTACTTACCCCCCCCCCTCTCCTTATTATAATGAACCAGCAAGAAGTACATTAATATTTAATAACAAAAAATAAGTAAAAGGAAAAAGGTAGACTAAAAAAGAAGAAGATAAAACATAACAAGCGTCTTCACATGAAAGTAGAATTTTACGTTAAAACTCAAAACGAATACAAATAATATCGTTACCCTCACGCCTACAAGTCGTAATAGTGACGAAATTATAGTTTTGAAGTTTTTTCCTAAGCGTTTTCTGCTTTTACATTCGTTTTACTCTATACGTATGCCCAATAAATAGCAAATAATCAAAAACAACACAAGTTTGGATCTATATTGGTTGTCATAAATCAATACAACAAATTATTTTCAATAGTTTTTGTCTTCATTAAGGTACCCGTGTTTCTGTCTATGTTCCCAGTAAGTTTAAGCCAATCGGAGAAAACAAAATTTGTTGGCCCAGTTTCGGGTCCCTCGTATCGATTCAACCAAACTTTAAAATGCTTTGTCTTCACTGAGCTCTGCCCAACCCTGTCTTCATGTTCTGTCAGTTTCAATCTCATAAGAGACAAATCAAATTTAAATCCCACTCTCGGGAGTTACGAATCGATGCAGCCATATTAGCTTTAAGTTTTCTTCTTTCCAAATTGTGTTTGCCGATTTTAATAAATTCTGTCTCAAGTAGGCTACTTATTGTATTGTTTTTTTTTTTTGAGTAGTTAACAATTTGGACTGGGAGTTTAGAACAAGTTCAGTTTTGCATCCTTATTTTTTTTTTTGCAAAGATGGAGAATTTAAAGTGTTTTCGTCGAATCAACGCTAATTCAAAGCACATTCCAAGGACAAGTCATATTTGACTATACTTGCTATGTACTATGCTGGTTGGTAGACTATACGAGAGACACAAACAAATATTGTTCCTATTTTCTGATGTTACGAATCATCAAGGTTCCAAGGTACTAGGTACATCATCGGTATAACCTAAGTTTCTTAAAATTGTTGGTTTTCATCAAGGTTCTCCTCTACATGTATCTTCTCAAAATCTCATTCAGGCTTTCGGTTCTTTTTGTGGACTTTGTTTCAGAAGGGGGACCGTGCGCGCAGACTAACATTTTTCTTGTACTCTAGGGACCACTTGATTCAGGGCCTGTCTCAGTCTGTTCAGAAAACCTGGGTTTGTTGGCCCTTTTTGCGACCGATTTTCAGACGGTCAATATTTTGTGCTTTTTTTGTGAATTGGGGATCCCTTGTCCCAAGGAATTTCAGATACAAGTTTAAAATACAAAGCAGGGCCCATTTTTAGGAGTCCTATGTCCCCAATCTGAACCTTTTTTTTGTACGTTAGGGTTCTCCTGGCCTATGAACTTGCGGATGTAAATTTCAAGCTGTTCGGGGAAGAAAGTTTGTTGGTCCTTTATTTAGGAGAACCAATACTTTTCTTTCTATTTTTTCCTGTCCTGTGATCCTTTGTTATTTCTTGTACTGGCATCCTCTTGGCCCAAGAACTTAAAGATTTAGGTTTTAACCTTATTCAAAAAATAAAGTTTTGGGCCCTTTTTGGCTCCATGTTTGAAGGAACTACGCCCCCAAACTATTTTTTTTTATTATATTAGGTCTCCTGTAACCCAAGGTGTTGTGGCTGCATATTTCAAACTGATCTGGGACAAAAGGTATTTGGGCTATTTGTGGGCTCCCTAACGCCTTCCATCTTCAAATAAATACAACTGAGTCCAATAACCCAGGTTCTTTGGGCCTGGGCTAGAAAATGAATCTTGATGATTTTCGGGCCACAGTCTTGAGGGGCTCATCCCTTCAAACAAATCTTTCCTTAACATTAGGGTTCACTTGGTCAAGGTTTTAGTTCTCAAGTCATTCAAAAAAAGCTTATAGACCCTTTTTTTTTCTTGCTTGCGAATCGGAGTCCCCTTGACCCAATGACCTTCAGACATACGTATCAAGCCAATCGAAAAAAAAATTCATCCCATTTTTAAGGGCCGGTGACCCCAACCTAAAATGTATTTTGTACATAAGGGATGCATTTGACCAGGAAATTTAGAGTGCAAGTCTCAAGTCGTTTGAAAAAAAAATCTATTTTTGACCCTTTTTGGGTGGAATCAATTTTTTTCTCGTACATTGGTGTCTTTTGTGTCCAAGAACTGAAGGATTTGAGTTTTTAGTTGATAAGAAGTGTTTTTGGTGTCAGTTTTTTTGAGGGGTGGGGGGGGGCGTGCCCCTGAACAAAATTTTATTTATATTATGTTCCTCTTGCCCTGGAAACTTGTGACTGCAAGTTTTGAAGTGATCAGATTTAATATCGAAGGGTAAGGCCGTATCCAGTGGAGGGGGGGCCTGGGTAGGGGGTTTGAACCCCCCTCGAAATGTTTGTCTGACCCGTAAAAATGTAACAAAAATGAATATAAACAAATTGTTTATGTGTTTTTCGAGTTTTTTTTGTGTGTGTGTAAGCCTCCCCGAAAAGTCTTTTTGTAACTCCCCCCCAAAAAAAAATCCTGGATACGGCCCTGTCAAAGAGAGTAGGGTGAAGAAACGGGAGCTAAGAGATTTGTTGTCGATTATTTATATTATAATCCCGTATACCATCTGAACAAGTATGTAAAGGGGGATGTTTTTTTGCCATTAACATTTTGGTTTTTGATAAGTATTGCATTTTCTCTTACATTCCCAGCATAGTATACCCCTCATAGTCATTAGCCTAGCTCTAAACCAAGATTTTTCTTTTGCTGACCACATAAATTGTAGGTATGGTTACGAATTTGACATTTGCCTAGATTAAATTAGAGATGTAGTCCCTTTATACATCAGTATAAAGATTGCCGAGCAACTTGAAGTATTTCCGGTTCTTTGCAATTCATTTGAAGTTTCGATAATATTCTTTGAAGAGAATTTAGATCAGTTTCCGGTTGTATCACAAACTATTGTGAATATTAGCAAGCAACGCCGGATCGTCGGCTAGGACGTAAATAAATGAAGGAAAAATTGATTCAGCTCAAACAAATGAAGCTTTGGCATTGTTGGCTCTTCTCTAATGGACTGCATATATGTTTGGGGCTTGAATTTGTCACCTTACGTCAGTACGTTCTCAGAAACTACGAGGTTTTATTCAAAGCTTTCCAATACTTTGAAACGGAGTGTCTATTTTAAAAATACTCTCTTCATTTTCTATAATATTTCCTCTAAAATTTGAGGTTTAACATATTTTCAAAATATTTAGCACATATATTCTCACTATCTTTATCACTAATTGAGGCATTTCCACTTGGGACTAGTCTCGACTGACTACTTCCCAGCAAGTTCTGAACATAACGGTGTAATATGTTACTGCTGTGCCGTTAGGCTGTATCCTCCATGTCACATCTTCTTAATGCAGCTTAATCAATATTCTAATGCATTTTTTGTTTCCTCTATTTCCATCTGGTTCTCGTAAGGTCTATCACTCAGGAGCTCGTCTCTCTTCTACCAAGTTTAAAGAATTTTCGGTAATATTCCTACTTACTTTTTAACTGTCCTCCCAATAATAAAATCTACTACTTCAAATGATTTTTTTTTTATATCGTTCCATCCACATTGTACTCAATCCTAATTTTTTTTTTTACTTAATATCCAACTGTTCTTGTAACATTCTTCTCGACTTCTCATTCGTCAGTCTGTTAACGTCATAACTACCTGAAGAGTAGCCGTTCTTTCTAAATTTCAAATTTGCAAACTACTAGGCTAGATGAGGATTTTTAGTTTCAACATCAGTAAACGCACTCCTTTATACCCTAGTGTCTTGAATCAAACTTGCCGATCTTCAATTTGTGACTTAGAAATAAAGGGATTTATTATTTTAAACAGTAAACACATGTTTCCAGCTGAAAGTTTCACTTGCACAGCAACAAAAAAAATGTAATAACAATTTGCAACAAATACTTTTCATCAGTGCGTCAGTAAAACAGACCTTGGTGTATTTGAAAGAGAAAAATCGATAGTTTCTCCTTGTATGCCTTAGTAGTTGATATTTAGTCCTTACGTTTTTTTCTTCTCTTTAAAAAGAGAGAATTAACTTATTCCCGGAAGCAGGATCGTACTCAAGCATTTGATTCCGGAAAAAGGAGTGGAATTGCTTAGACCAGTATTTTAATCTATTCCTTTTGTTGGTCCAAAAATCTTCTATCCTGATTTGCTTTGGGTATATTTGGTTTCTGATTACCTATCAACAAGGTTATTGCATTTTGCAGAGTAGTGTTATTTTTACCTCCAAAGAGAATTTTGAATTTTACGTCCAAACTGAAATTTTCACTTCATATATGCTATATTTTGGACCAAAAGTCGCTTTCTAATTTTTTTTTTATGACAACCTGGTCGACCATCCCTGCAGATACAGAGAGCAGGGGCGTATCCAGGATTTTTATTTCTGGTGGGGTACAGAAAAGAACTTAAAAACGCATAAAGAATTTGTTTATATTCATTTTTTCTTACGTTTTTACGAGTCAGACAAATATTTCGGGGAGAGTGGTTCAAATCCCTAACTCCCCCTGGATATGGCCTTGACGGAGAGAATAGGTTATCCCCATAAAAATTATGTGTCACAGCGCATAATAATTTGAATTCTGTGAAAAGTTTTGAAGTGCGTCACGGAATGGAAACTGATGATTTCCTAAACATCCAGTTAAAATAGTTCCATTTTGATTTTTCCTTGTATTTATTTAATTTTAGTTATTCTTTGTATGTGACAAATCTTTACAGTGTTATCAGCATACGGATATATGCCGCCAATCACTTGCTATAATTTTATATTACGAAATTTATTTTAGCTATATTTTCATTTCCCTAGTGTATGGCTTTCCTTAAAAACAGCTAGAATAGCATGTAGCCTTTTATATTTTATTTCTCAGCTACTTTTCTGAAAACAGCAGTATACCTATTGCATTTATGCATTCAGGAAGTTGTATTCATCTTGTCTGAAATCCGATGATGTAATTTTGTACTCTTCATTTTTCACCAGGTGTCCCACCACCCACCTGTTGTTGCACAGCACTGCGAAAGCAAGAATTGGATCTGTCACCAGGAGTTTTCGATGACTTCTAGCTTTAAAGGCAAATATTTACAAGTCAAACCTTTAGGGATGACTCATTTAACGTTTTTATCAAATGGTAAGTTCTATCTTTACCTTATAGACAGTGGATATCCAGTAATTTGTTTAAGAAGACATTAAAAAGTTTTCTTGGTTGATTTGTTCTGTTATAACTATAATTGGCTATTTCTCTGTTTTCCTTCCATTAATGAATCTAAAGCCAATCAACTGTAAAGGTGTCAAAACTATAAGACATAAGTTTCACAGGAAACATCGAAACTAAAAATGATTTGTCACACAGGTTTTACACTTTTTTTTTGTCTTGAAAAACATTAAAAAAATGGCTTCATTTCCTGCTACTTTCCTGCTAGCGGAAAAGAATGAGATGGGAACCTGTGAATAATCAAAAATCCTAAAAGTGTTTCTACAATTAAGTGAAAAACCTTAAAACAGGCTGGACCAGTCAGTTGAGCACTCGCAGCTCAAGAGGTTAAGCACAAATCTTAGCTTAGGAAGCTTCAAGGGTATTCATCCAAAACTTTATAGTTTTTAGGTATAGGTTATTGTATTTTCAATCAATACAGAATGATCTGTTTCAAATTCATAGAGTTACGATAATTTTTTAGTTACAAATTTGAATATATTCTGATGAACAAGATGCTTGTAGTCCTTCACAAATGGACGAAAAAAATTTGGATTTTTTTATGGAAACTTTTTATGAACTAAAAAAATTGACTTCTGTCTTTATAAGAATCGCTTTCTAGAGAGTTTAACATAAACGATTTTCAACTTTATCTTTCGACTATGTGGTTCAAGCTATGCACGTACAGTATTTAGTAATTTTTGTCCATCGTTTTTAACTTTACTTTTATAATTAGTTCATTAATTACAAAAGTAATAATTCATAATAACTGCGGCTTATCCTTCAATCTGCTGGTGTGTTGAAGAAAACTGTCAATCTCTTCAAAGAGCTCTTCAACAACACAGAAATCCAGGTCATCATAAATGGTCAGCCCTTCTCATGTTTTAAAATTAGAAGTGTTGTTCAGAAAGATGGCGCTGCTGCACCCGAATTCTGCAACTATGTCTTTCTATCTTTACCTTATAGACAGTGGATATCCAGTAATTTGTTTAAGAAGGCATGAAAAAGTTTTCTGGGTTGATTTGTTCTGTTATAACTATAATTGGCTATTTCTCTGTTTCCTTCCATTGGTGAATCTAAAGCCAATCAACCGTAAAGGTGTCAAACTATAAGACAAAAGTTTCACAGGAAACATCGAAACTAAAAATGATTTGTCACACAGGTTTTACACTTTTTTTTTTGTCTTGAAAAACATTAAAAAAATGGCTTCATTTCCTGCTACTTTCCTGCTAGCGGAAAAGAATGAGATGGGAACCTGTGAATAATCAAAAATCCTAAAAGTGTTTCTACAATTAAGTGAAAAACTTTAAAACAGGCTGGACCAGTCAGTTGAGCACTCGCAGCTCAAGAGGTTAAGCACAAATCTTAGCTTAGGAAGCTTCAATTGTATTCATCCAAAACTTTATAGTTTTTAGGTATAGCTTATTGTATTTTCAGTCAATACAGAATGATCTGTTTCAAATTCATAGAGTTACGATAATTTTTTAGTTACAAATTTGAATATATTCTGATGAACAAGATGCTTGTAGTCCTTCACAAATGGACGAAAAAAATTTGGATTTTTTTATGGAAACTTTTTATGAACTAAAAAAAATGACTTCTGTCTTTATAAGAATCGCTTTCTAGAGAGTTTAACATAAACGATTTTCAACTTTATCTTTCGACTATGTGGTTCAAGCTATGCACGTACAGTATTTAGCAATTTTTGTCCATCGTTTTTAACTTTACTTTTATAATTAGTTCATTAATTACAAAAGTAATAATTCATAACAACTGCGGCTTATCCTTCAATCTGCTGGTGTGTTGACGAAAACTGTCAATCTCTTCAAAGAGCTCTTCAACAACACAGAAATCCAGGTCATCATAAATGGTCAGCCCTTCTCATGTTTTAAAATTAGAAGTGTTGTTCAGTAAGATGGCGCTGCTGCACCCGAATTCTGCAACTATGTCATATAATATGCTCTCAACAAAACACTGCTGGTGCAGTCTTTTGTCATTGATTTTTCTGGAAGAGCTCTGTCGGATGTTGACTTTCTTGACGTTGTGATACTAATAACAGTTCAAATAGGGATTAATTTTTTTATTAGACAGTGAAAGACAATGATAAAAATTCTGGATATTTCGATCACATACACAGCAACTATCATCAGCAGATTTGAGTTTTTCTGCTGAGGACGATTGCTGTGTGTATCAGCGAAACATCCAGAATTTTTATTATTGTTTTTCACTGTCTAATAAAAGGATTTATCCCTATTTGAACTGTTATTTGTAGGTCATGGAAATGCAGCGTGGTCTTCGAAATACCTACGATGTGATACTAAGAGGTGAAAGTCACTCTAAGTTCAAAACCGCGCTGGAAACGCTAGTGTCTGCTGGAGATGCACCATGCGGCCCCATGACATATATAGTTGTGTGTGGCCAGAATGTTGAGATAATCAAGCAGTTCACCTAACTTGGTAAAACTGTCTGCTCAAATGAAAATATAGATGCAGATGTCAGCAAGGGCGGCAATGTCGAATGCCGTCTTTGGTTGTCTTTCGAGAAGAATATTCCACGAATCCCAGATGAGCCGGCTCAATAAAGCACGAATCAATTCTGCCTCAGTAGCCAGCGTCATGTTGTGCTCGTCAGAGCCATGTGCCATGACCCAGATGCAGATCACTGGAGCAGATGTTATCCAGACGACAAAAGAAACCCACAAAGTCGAACATGTTATGTAATTATGGTTTGACAACATGGTGGTTTGACAACATATTATGTAATTATTGTAGTATTTAATAAATTGAATTGAATTGGGAGATTCTCCGATCCTTGAAATTGCTACCCTTATTTGAAGAGCTTGAGTCTTGCTCGCTGCGTTAGTATGGTTATTTACTTCTCCTGTCTGCTCAAACAGCTGCCTGACTCATCGTCCATTTTGACCATATTACAAACAGCCTGAATCGCCCCAGAAGACACGTAAAAAATCGGTGAACGTTATTTGTGGTCAATTAACTGCCCGAAGTATCAATTCTAATGAAGTTCCAACCTTCCCCCAGGACAAACCCGTCCGGAGACGATTAATAGCGCTGACGTCTGGCTCTCTATACGCTCTCAAGTAAGTAAGTCAAGTACACAGAGGTCACAGTTTTATCTATTTCTTCAAAATGCTTTACATCTCATCTTCTCCCTTGCTAAAAATTATTGAAAGTCGGAGCTTTTGATAATATTTTTTTTCTTTTGACTCATCTTGGATGTCTGCAAATGAAACTCCTACAAACAGCTGGTTGTTAGTAACTTCCAAAATATCTGAAACTCATTTCTCAGTTTATCATAACTTTTGGTGTAACACAGCCGTGCTGTGCGGATTTTTGCTTTGCTGGTTTCAGATTGTTAAAAATACTAGATATACATAGACTAGGAAACAAGAAGACGTTTCGAGATTGACATTAGCAGGCCTAAATACTTATACAGCAAGGCTCTATGGGGGGGGGTACTTGGTCTGATTCCCCTTCTCCTCCCTCCCCTCGTAAAAAAGTAACAGAATACATATAAGCAAATTTTTGATGTATTTTGTAAAGTTTTTTTTTGTGAACCTCCCCCCCCCTCGCAAAAATTCTGGATACGGCCTTGTTAGACCCCTAAGGGATAGATGCAGGATCTTTTGTTATGAATGTTTGTTACCATTTTTGGAAAACGGAATAAACTTTAGGGGGGAGAGACACCCCTTTTTTTTGAGGAGGGGTATAAAGAGCAATTTTCAAAGGCAGCCTCTATGAGTTTTTCTGTATTTGAATTTGCAAGAAAAGTACGGCAGGTTTAGCCTGAAAAGTTTTTCAATAAATTTCCCAGTGTTACAAACATTTGAAAAGTGCTAAAAATTAAGCCTATGTTCCATAAGCTTTGACTCACAAGCATAGCCCCTTGCAATGAATTTGATAAAAATCTCAATGAACCGTGAATATTTTTCGACGGATATTTAGATTCAATATGAAAATAAAACGTAACTTGTATTTTAAATATTTTAAAAAAGTAATCTCATCAAAGACTATAGGAATTTGAAATCTAAAAGCGGATTTGAAAGGTCAAACGCTTTCAAGCGGGGTTAATTTTATTCTAGCCTTCAAAGGCTATTAACTTTTGATTGGAGCATTTTCGAAAAAAATAATTTGTACAAAATATGGTTCGTTTTGTCCCAGTGTTTGATTTGAAATTTTGAAGTTGCACTCCGGTTTTTGTGATGTCAATCTTCATACCATACCAACAGGATCTCTGCAAGCTTAATAAAAATGTCACAGTCCTTGTAAGACAGTGCTGGTGCTTTTGAGCCGTCATTTAAGCTCCGTCTTACGCACGGTTCATTCAATGTGAAAGATGAAGCTACTTTTCCTTGATGCAGGCCGAGTCGACTTTTAAGGCCTCAAAGGAAATGTTTTGCTATCTTGTTTTTGTGAAAGGCTGCATGAAGACATCCTGGGAGATGTTCAATTCAGTGACTCTGCATGGTCTAATTGAATCGCTGGATAGAAGACTTGATACAACACAACTTTTTACTTTGCTAAAGGAATAAGTTTACTCGATTAAGCAAAAGACTTTAAGAGGGATAATGACTGCAACTTCTGATTTAAAAAAAATATAAACTATATTTAAATTTGTGAATTCAATGCTGATATATAAAAGTGTTGGATTTAATAGTACATTCTTCGGCCCTGATTGTTCTTAAAAGATATCAGGGAGGAGGAAGCGGACGTTTTTTAAACAATCTTGGGGTGGGGGTTGATAGATTTCTAAGCAGATATAGTATTTTGGTGGGGAAAAGAGTAATCGCCCCTTAAGACTACAAAAAACTAGGATTTATGAAGAAAATTTCAGGAAAGGATGAAAATAATTTTATGCAATCTCGTCGCCTCAAGAAAATTCAAATTCTCCCCCTCGCCAACATAAACCGAGACGGTTTCTATAATATTGGAGGGCAGGGCGAGTTAATCTACATTACTCTATCAAAACAGTTTATTAAAATTAAAAGCTTCCTTTTGTTTTAGGGAACCACTATACCTGGAGAAAAGTAACTACCAATGTCAACAACATAATTCTTGGTAAACTTTGGGTGGATCACCATGGAGACATGGAAATAGTCAATCACAAGACTGGAGACAAGTGTGCACTAAAATTTATCCCTTATAGCTATTTCAGCCCTTCAGAGCAAAGAAAAGTAAAAACCAATTCTATTTTTATTTTAAACTAATTGCACTTATCGACACACTGGAAAAGCAGTTTTTCAGCCTTTGACAAAACAAAGAAATTAATATAAAGATGACAAACGGGTCAATGGACAGTAAAGGAAAACGAAGAGAACAAAAAATGAAACGAATATTTCGCCCGTATGCAACTGCGTCTGCAGTGTAGAGAAAAAACATTAAAAAACTAGATACTAAAACTAAAAAAATTAACAAAAAAAATACATAACTCTAAAACAGACCGACTAAAATATATATTATACAATTACTCACATATACAATTGCCAGCTACTTCCATGAAACCGGAAAAGTAACTGACTTTTCTGGTTTCATGAAGGTAGTTGCCATTTGTATATGTTAGTAATTGTAATCGAGAAGGGAAATGGCGGTGATGTAGTTCACCATCAAGAATATTAGAAACCATTACTGCAATGAAAAAATGCACCTTCTGTGCCAGGTGCTATTTTGATTTCAAATGCTTAGTCATTATGGTCTTTTTTTCAGGACTCTCTTTGCTGATTCATAGACTATTATGCTAACGTGATGCCACTTTTCACCAGTATCATACCTATTGAAAAAATACCCGTTATTACCCGTTGAAATACCCGTATGAAATACCGGGTTAAACGGGTTACCGGGTATTTACCAGTTACTGGTTATTATTACCCGTTGAAATACCCGTTATTGCCCGAAAAATACCCGTATAAAAGCAAATACCCGTTAAATACCCATTATTGCTAAATTACTCAGTCATCATTGATTTTAAAAGATGCGACTGTAAAGTTGCCATTACTAATCTTCGCTCAGACACACAGTTCAGACACACATAGAAAAGCAAACAAAATAACATAGACGACATGATATTATCTCTATTGATATAGGACAACAGCGGCGGCAGATAGGAAATAGTGGGGGGGGGTCTCCCTGCCAAATAATTCATCAATTTTTTGTGTAATTATTTCTATAATGCAAGAAAACTTTCGAAGGCTGAAGAATTTATTAAAAATAAACGTCTTGGCCTGTAAAACAGCAATAAAAAGCGCTCTAGTTTATACATAAATAATACCCGTTGAAAAAATATACCCGGTTGAAAAATACCCGTTATTACCCGTTGAAATACCCGTATGAAATACCGGGTTAAACGGGTTATCGGGGTATTTACCAGTTACCGTGTATTATTACCCGTTGAAATACCCGTTATTGCCCGAAAAATACCCGTATAAAAGCAAATACCCGTTAAATACCTATTATTGCTAAATTACTCAGTCATCATTGATTTTACTAGATGCGACTGTAAAGTTGCCATTACTAATCTACGCTCAGACACACACAGTTCAGACACACATAGAAAAGCAAACAAAATAACATAGACGACATGATATTATCTCTATTGATATAGGACAACAGTGGCTGCAGATAGGTAATAGTGGGGGGGGGGGGTCTCCCTCCCGAATAATTCACCAATTTTTTGTGTAATTATTTCTATATTGCAAGAAAACTTTCGAAGGCTGAAGAATTTATTAAAAATAAACGTCTTGGCCTGTAAAACAGTAATAAAAAGCGCTCTAGTTTATACATATATAATACCCGTTGAAAAAATATACCCGGTTGAAAAATACCCGTTATTACCCGTTGAAATACCGGGTTAAACGGGTTATCGGGGTATTTACCAGTTACCGGGTATTATTACCCGTTGAAATACCCGTTATTGCCCGAAAAATACCCGTATAAAAGCAAATACCCATTAAATACCTATTAAATACCCATTAATTCACCAATTTTTTGTGTAATTATTTCTATATTGCAAGAAAACTTTTGAAGGCTGAGGAATTTATCAAAAATAAACGTCTTGACCTGTAAAACAGTAATAAAAAGCGCTCTAGTTTATACATAAATAATGGAATATTTCGAATCTGAACAAGGTGTGTAATAGAGGACGGTGGATATTTATTGGAGGCATGAGATAACAGTAACAAAGAAATATGGAAGAGAAATTTGACCGTTTTAATGGTTAATTGGGAACCTACACACGCATGTATATCTCAAAAAGTTAGGAAAAGTCAGGAGGCACACTTGTGCCTCTTTAAAGAGGCGACACACCACAATGTAAAGCGATTTCCGGTCCTAGCGGTCGCAGAGAGACGGCGGTGATCGCATTTTGTAGCCTAAGCTCAAACTAAAAAACATGCGAAATCCCCCCCTCCGACGTTATCGTCCTGGGGGAAAGTGGGCCGGCAGTTCTGACCCTCCCCTCACACCCCCGTTAAAGTTGTCTGATCGGGCTGAAATTTATAGGATAAGCGTTCCTATGGCCGGGGAGCTTATCCTCAAAATTTCAGCTCAATCCAATCACTCCTTCCTTGTTTTCCAAAAACCCAATATAGCTACTTAATGTTCATCAAACATTATATTTTGTTAGCCACGCCTACAGGCCACATTTGGCAAGGGATCCGGGTGAATGAGGACTCGTTCGCAGAGGAATTCGACCTGTTAGGGCCTTTTGATATTTTCAGACCAAAAAATTATCCCCCGAATTTACATTTACGAAAAACCTCGTTTTTTCCCATAAGAGCCCATGTTAGAGGAATGCTGCCAAGAGCTTGCATCGGCATTCGTCTCGGAACTACGTCATTCACTGATGAATGTCAAGAGATTTTAATCACGCAAGTCGATGAAACATTACGTCTCGTCTGATGAAAATTAAAAAAGGTTTTAATAGTATAAAAATAAAGCATTTAGGATTGTTGCTTAATTTTTTTTTCGTTTACAGGTAAGTCTCCACTGCTTTGATAACATGCCGTATACCCGCATGCTCGAAGAAAAGTTGAAAAAAGAAAATCTTACTGTGCATTTGATTTGAGTATTCAGGAATTAAAAGCCTTAACACAAGAATCTTCAAGGGGGGGGGAGGGGTTGGGGGCGCAGCCCCCCAACTTTAACTCCTGACACAATCAGCTAACAGTTAGTCAAGTAATAATAAGTAATAAACTGTACAAAAACGTGCAGAAATTATTTGAAAAAAAACTACATTTTCTAAAGAGTTAAAGAGGCTGAATCACAAGTTTGAACCTTAAAATGTACAGGGATTAGGAGGTACAGTTGGGGTGCTGCCGCCCCCAAACACCCCGCTTTTCCAGCCTCTTTTGTTAAGCTTTAGCCTGCAATCCTTTAGCCTGCAAGTCCTTTAGCCTGCAATCAGTTGGTCGTACCAAGTTCATCACATTATAGCTTGTTATCGGTTAGGGGAAAATCTCCTGTAAAAAATCCAGGAAACAGGCTCAGTACTGTTTCTAATCAAAGAGATGTAATAGGATGTTCTTACGGTAAAAAATTACAGCAGACTTCGTTTGTGTTGCAAAGTATTTCTGTGCAAGGGAAAAAGCAGGGGTTGAGGGGGGCGGTACACCCCCAAAATAAAAATCTTAACAAAAGGCTGCAAAAGCGGGGGGTTTGGAGGGCGGCAGCCCCCTAACTGTAGGTCCTAATCCCTGTACGTTTTAAGGTTCGAACTTGTGACTCAGCCTCTTTAACTCTTTAGAAAACGTAGTTTTTTTCAAATAATTAATGGAAAAGCCCTCCGTGGGAAGGTGTGCAGTTCTGAATAGCAACGGAAACTAAAAAAAAATAGTATATTATATTTATGAATATTATATGTTAATACTATATTATAGATTAATACTAATACTATAGATTGTTAATGTTTAAATTTTTTATGGACAGAAAGTGTTGTCAAATTTAACTAATCAGTTTTGCTTTTTTATTTACACGGATCAAGCTGGCAAGAGTGACGTGCTGCTCTGAAAAATCGCTGTTTTCAGTATGAATAGATAGGTCCAGATACTTTTTTTTTTTTTTTTTTTTTTTTTTTTGTTTGAATTGTTTTTTTTTTTTTGGGTGCTTTAACAAAGGTCAATATTTGCATCATTGGATGCTTAGTAGAAATTCCATCACATAACCGAAATTGACTAGAGTTTAAAATTTATTTTATTAAAATACCTACTTTAACGACTGCATGTTTTTTTTTTTTTAAGAGCGTGGGTATAAGAGTAAGAAGTGAAATGGGGCGATGATTATTTAAATCATTCTTATCACCGCTTTTATATCGTGGTATAATTTCTTTATTTTTTTTTAAACAAATATGAAAACACGCTTCTTAAGTGGCAACTTAATATGATCCACTAACTGGCTAGAAATAAGAGAATAAAGTGACTTTGAAGTTTTAATTGTCATAAAATCAGGTCCAGCTTGATTTAATTTTTCATTTTTTCAATACTTTTCAATTTTTATTTAAATTCAAATACTTTATCGAAATTTTTTATCTTTAAAAAATTTCTACGTTATTGAGTCTATGATTAATATTATCTAATGCACATTTGACATAGTTTTGTAGATGAAATTTAAAAAGGATTGTGACAAAAACCTCTATCACCTGAAAGACAGAAATTTTTAAAAAAAAAAAAAATAAACAGAAGAAAAATGGCAACATTTGTCATCCTTTCTCGACTAGGTGTAAGAGTCTTATATCTTATCTCATAAAAAAAGGATATGCATCTACAAATCTTGTAATCTTCTTTCCTCTGTTGTCTATTTTCTGCTGACATTGAATATTTGCCAAAATATCCATTTAATGCTTTTTCCTAGTTTTACCACTGTCGTAGGAAGCCCATCCCATAAATATTTCTTATAAAACATCCAACTGACTAGAAAAAAGAATCTCAAAAGGATCAATTTGTTGTCTCTATAGAAACGGACTTCAAATCTTATCAGATTTTTTAGCTATTCAAATATTCTAAATTATATATTAAAGGTTGACGGATCTCAGGTGTTTATACCAAGCTTGGCGATGGAATTCCCCCTGCGACTATTGTTTTGGCAGTTAATTTAAAAAACAAGCTTTAGAGGGCACTTGAACTTTGAATATCCTTTCCAAGAACCCTCTCTGGATAACCTACGTCCACTGGCTTTATACGATTACTCCTGGAAAGAAAACCCCCTTCTCGGTAAAAAATGCGACAATTTCTATTTTGTTGATCCCAGGTTGAAACCTCCGTTTAACCGTACCCAGACATGTAGGATTTCATGGTATCATTATAGTTACAGCAACAACCAAACGTTTAATAATGCGTTTTTAAAGAAACTAGTCACGAAAAATTTCCAATTACCGCTAACTTGGAAATGATAACTTGGATGGTAATGGTAATAATCATTTATGATCACAAACAATTTTTGTAATTTCTAAAGAGGCTGACGTTGCCTCCATTGTGAGACAACGAAGATAATGATACCTTGGACATATTCTTCACATGTCAGCTCATAGACTTTCAAAAATGTTCTCCAGTGACAACCGAAAGGCGCCCATCATCGAGGAAGACCAATTAGAACGCTCCGTAGGAGTTACGAACCTGACAGAAGAGCCCTTAAAACGGGTTTCATCCCAGAGAGGAAGGGCATCTACAAAGTGGCCCACCGTACGAGAAGATTTGGGGATACTCACTGACGCCCTATGTGCCTCTGAAGGCACTAGGAAAACTAAGGTATAGGGTCTGATAACCCCTCATACATGACGCCGAATAGAAAAATTGCACCAGGTTTATTGTTTTGATTTTTATTAGTATATGGTGATTCGAAGGGTGTCCAATTTGACCACTAATTAACAATAAATGTGTAGGGAACGTCTAACGTCCTTTTTTATAGTTGTCTCTGAGATAATATAATGTGGGATTTAATAAGATTTCATATGAAAGCTAATTTCGTCTCTCACGTTATTTTCGTGAATATCCCCAATGCTTCGGATCTTCTTCCTGCAGCTGGGCTAGACGCTCCTCCTCCCCGCTCGACATCTGAAACTCAGATGCTACTTGGGAATCCGCCCAACCGCAAGCTTCTCAGACTCACGGTGCTGGGGATCACCACGAATCGGATATTAAAGACTAACAAAAATTAAATTTGAGCTTTTTGAGTTTTTTTTCTTTTAATAAAAGTAAAGGCTACTGTAAAACTTGGAATAAAGAGCATATATTCTATATAGGAAGGGGTAGAAAAATTACGTTTAAGTTTAAGCTGTTCTAAAGTACACCTCAATAAGCATTTTTCCGTGTCAATCGTTTTTATCCCACTTGGCGATCAGGTTCTTGCTTTTATTGAGAGATTGACAATATTGATTTTCAGCGAGATTGGCGATTTTTGTCCGTTTGATAATCAATTTAACTCAACAATCAAAAACGTAAACTGTTATTATTTTTCATTATCACTCTGTAATTATTTGCTTTTGTGTAAAACTGGATAAAACTATATTCAAAGGCGGTTGCTGAACCCCCTAAAACGCTCCACTCTTTACGTAAAACCTTGACTTTTTTTCTTAGTGATCCTAATATGAAAGCTCTAAAACTTCAAAAAAATGCTCTCTAAAGTTGGACTTTTTCATCAATAAGTATACAGAATGAAAGGGATCCTTTTGTTTTATTTGTTTTAAACAATACAATTATTCATTTTAAATTTTATGAAAGGCAGTCAGTAAATAAAATATTCTCATGGCTATCCTTGTTGCATTCTAAAATGCTTCTAGAAAAGTTATTGCGAAATATTAATGCAAGGAACTGGTGACCAAAGGCGCGGCAGCCTTCCCCCTTTTATGTGTATTATAATTTTGCTCGTCCTAAGCTTTAAAGTTGCTCATTGCTTTCGTTTTAAAAAATTAGTTTTTTATTGAGTTTATTTACTGATAAGAAACCGAGCCTTTACGCTAATTGACCTCATTTAGGTTACTGGTGCAGTTATGAATTCAAAAGGGGAAGTTGTTTGGGTCCTCAATGGAACTTGGGACAACAAGATGGAAGCCGCAAAAGTAGCTGAAAAACGATCTCAGGTCAAAGGGAAGCAAGTTCTTGAAACAGAGGTACCAATTGTTGTTTGGCAAAGAAGATATCCTCCGTAAGTTCAAATTTTTTCTATTTTGTGTATTAGTGTGGTATGTGTTATTAGGCAGTATTAACCTGTTACTCGAAAGACATTTTTCCCGGTTCTTGGAAGGCATAAAGGTTTTCACCTGGCCAAAAAAATGAAAAAAACTTTGGAATAAACTCGGAAGTTTAAAAGTATGAATAAGTCCCTAGCTGTAACTGATATCTTTGTCGTGAGAAAGACAACAAAAAAATCCGAAATTATCAATAAAACGTAAAAGAATAAATTACAGAAAATAACGGAAGTTGGTAAAAAGCCATTTATTTATGGGATTTTATGAGGATCTTAGTCTTTTTGTGTTTTATTATTTTTGCAAAGTTTGAGAGATTGTACGCAAATTGTACAGAACAGATTTCGCCCTGTCTCTGGTATATGACCTTTTGAAGCCAAGGATATGAGCATGCAAGTTTTCAGACAATCAGAAATTTTTTTGGTTCCTTTTTAAACCTGATTTTTCTCTGGTTTGTGGAGGGGGGGGGGGTTACCCTAAATTATATTTTTTCACATTTGGCTCCCCTTGGTCCAGGGAATTATGGCTATAACTTTAAGACTGATCAGAGACATTAACTTTTGGGCTTATTTCAGGGTTCCCTAATATCCTACTCCATCCCAACAAAATATTTGGTCTTCCTATCTCTAACGATGATTTTTGAAGTTTTAAGCCAATCTCGAAAACAAAGCCTTGGGTATTTTTGGGACCCTAATTTTGGGAGTCCGCCCCCCCCCCCCAAAAAAAAAAATACTTATGACCCTTTTTGGTCCAATTTTTGGCGGAACCAAAAACTCTTTTACATTTTTCCTTGTGAATTAGTGTCCCATCGCCCAATGACTTAAGGATAGAAGTTTCAAACCGATCGAATAAAATTTGGCCTCATTTTTGAGGGCCCATGCCCCCAAAAAATGTTTTGAGTTAATCGAAAGAAAAGATTTTTAGCTCTTTTGGGCCCTTTTTAGGTGTGCTGGATTCCAATTTTGTTTTTAGGTCCCTTTTGGGCCGAACGTTTATGGCTATAAGTACACTTTTGTATTTTTCTACTATAAAACCTATTTTTAAACGTTTGCTAATTTGCATTATTTATGATCCTTGCCCTAGGTGCTGTTGGAGGGGGGGACATGTCATCCCGACGAAGTAATACATATATAGGATTTTGCGACTATTCTTATCAAAATTGCTATCTCAGAAGGTTATTTATACTCCTTTTGGATGTCTCGGAAGGTTATAAAACAAAGAAATAAATCTGGAAGGTTACTAGGGGGATAGAAAAAAGGGCTTTGGAGAGGGGTTGGTTGCCCTCGGATCCCTGTTGATTGTTAAAAAGGGCTCTAGAATTTAATTTCTAATCGACCAATCCCCCTCTTAATTTTTTAAGGCTACTCCTTCCATACAAAGTAGTTGCCGAAAAAAAGGAAGAAAGAGATGCTACATTGAAGGTAAATGGATATCAGTAGCGGTTCAGGCCTCTCTCGCGCCCGGGGCAAAATCTTGATTAGCCCCCTCCCCCGTCTGCCAAAAATTTTCCGGTCAAATTTTAACAACATTTTCATTTATTAACAATATTTGCTATTTATTTAAATCTAACTCTTCTTACTTTAACCTCTGAAAAATTATTAATTATATTTTCCCAATTAATAGCTTTCTTCGCGTTCTATGCTCATTAATGCTAAATCATTTAGTCACTTTTGGCCCATAGTCGATCTGACCTTTCTTACTAATTGACGTAAGTGCTGATCCCCCACCCCAGCACCAAAGAAATGACGACAGCTGTGAAAAAGTTAAAATATGGACATGCATCTGGAGTCAATGGGATCACGGCAGAGATGTTGAAGACATGTTTTCGAGCCTCCATAACTATTTGGACTGCTCACCTAGCGGTCCTCTGGAATAACGAAAGAGTACCAAAAGATTAGATCAAGGACATGCTGGCCAAACTCTTCAAGAAGGGCGATGAGCTAATCTGTGACAACTGGAGGAGCATCAAGTTTCGACCTGGTAGGACTTGCTATGATCTTATTTTTATTCTTAGACTAATGGTTCAAGAGTCTGGGGAATGGGACAAAAGTAATATTCATGCTTCATTGATTTTGAAAAGGCATTCGATTCTTTTGATCAAATGATTTTATGGAAGATTTTGAATTACACTATTACGGATTGCCTGATAAACTAGTCAAAATGAAAATCACTCTCTATAAAGATAGTGAATGTTGTGTGCCCACAGAAACTGGGGATACGCCTTGCTTCAAGATAGTGTCTGGTGGCAAACATATATGTGTTCCATCCCCTTTACTGTTTGTTATTGTTATAGATTACATTATAAGGCAGTCTTAAGGCTCTGGAGTGAAGTTTTGCAGCCTACAGGTCTCTGACTTGGACTTCGCTGATGACGCTTTTCTTCTCGAAGAAGCGAAACAAGCGTGACTGCACCTGCTACTCGACGCCATAGATGAAAAGGTCGGAAAAGTGGGACTTACAGTAATTGTCGGTAATGACAAAGAGAATGGCTACATCTGACTCTGCTGACACTGAAATGCAAAGATAAAGCAATTGAACAGGTCAATGAATTTAGCTACCTCGGGAGTTCAATTGATTATAATGGTGAAATAACAAACGAAATGAAGAGAAGGATTCGATGAGCTAGATCGGCTTTTAATAAGTTGAAACCAATATAGCGCAGTAGGAAACACTCTATGCGCTTGAAGCTCCGCCTCACGAATGGCAATGGGATGTGCATTCTCCTCTATGCAAGTGAATGCTAGAAACTAAATGTCCAATTGGAGAATTCCGTCCTAGCCTTTGAAAACATGCGCCTTAGAAGAATACTGAACATATCGTGGTAGGAAAAGGTCACGAACAACGGAGTTTGCCAGAAAATCGGTCAACCATTCGTTACTGACCTTTTGAAACGTAGGAGGGACGTACCTTGGTCCTTCGTATTCCAGAGAATCCACTCCCATGTAGATTTTATGAGTGGTGCCCTGAAGGGAGGCGTAAAAGACGTCCAAGAACACCTTGCGACTGCAGTATGAACAGGATCTGAGTAGAGGGAAGATGCCTCCTCAACTGCAGTGGGGGGAAGTAAGGGCTGCAGCTCAGCTTTATGATGTCTCGCGAGGTTTCGTAGACGCCCTATGCGCCATTCCTGGCTTTGAAGGGTCTAAGGTGAACGACCTCTCATTACTGGCCACTGACACTGCACTGCGAAGACCCCTTCATCTCCGTACTGCACAATTAATTCTAACACATCTATAGGTTTCTTTAAGAGAATGTGTCGGTGTTGAATTATTTTCTTCATGTCTTGGAGTTAGTGGAACAACTAATAGGGATCTTAACCATCGCAGTATTTTACTTTTATTGCTACTGACTTTTATTTTCAAGGAGTGGTGATGAAGATATAGGAACAATGAAAATATCGGATTCAATTTGCTTGTACTTACTGCCAACTTCGCCCTCTACTTAATCTTAATAAAAATAAAAATTGAAAAAACTACAAAATGATTATAGCCGTTAGATTATTTATTTGAAATTTTGCATCTCTAAAATTTCTGCGCCCGTGGCAAATGCCCCCTCTGTCCTCCCTCAAATCGCCACTGATGGATATTTACTTAGGCGGCGCTATAGCCATGCCTCTGGCTATAGAGGCATGCCTCCTCTTATTATTTGTATGAAGATTAGTGGAGGACTTGCGTTGCTCTACTTCAAAACCAATAGCCATTTCAAATATGGGTTTGGGTATACTAAGATGAATAAGAAAATAAAAAAGGGATATTCTAGTGGTGTTTACTTTATCAACTGTTCCGAACTAAATGTTTTTCCTCTTTGTTCTCTTTCTTGTGTGCTTTTGTCAAAAAAGTTCCCGTCCTATTCAATAGCATAAAAATACTGTTTTACCATTTAGAGAATAAAGAAATGTGTTTTATTGAATATCTATAAATCTTGTGCCATCATGGAAGGCGGGCCTTATAATAGGAGAGTACCCTACTAAATGGCTGTGTATGTTGTGTTTAGAAACTTTGTTGCAGAATGCCCCCAAATTAAATCTGTGAAGCATTAACTGCTCAACTTTAAGATTTTTTTATTGAATTTTTAATTTTTTTTTTTTTTTTTTTTTTTTGTTAGTCTAGGGGGAAAGAGGATAAAGTTTGTGCAGTCAATAGGGATAATAGTTATTAGGTGTATTTATTATAAGGAATAGAAATAGGTCTTTGCCTAGAATTCAGAGTTGTCCTTTGTCTTATAGCAAAGCACGTGGCTTTGCGAGCAAATAGCAAGTCTCGTCGGACTAGCAGATCCTAGAGCTGTTTTCGCCAGAAATCATCTTCTTTTCTTCAACTGCTTTTTTCGCCCCACGTCGCGTTCCTGGACCTGTTAGTCCCTGTAATAATCTAATTAATTGTTTTAATCGTTATGTCAGTGATATTCGTGTTTTTGTGACTCCAAAGAGAACTTAAATTAATGGATGCAGTTTGACTATTTTATTTATTTGAACTCCGAACAGCGTGAAGCAGGAAGCAGTATATTTTCATCTTCTCTTTAGGCCGGAAGCCGAGAAATATTACAACTTCTCAGAATTCGCTTGTCAATTAAATGAATTAGAAGAAGGTGTTGCTCCAACTGATAGTCGACTCCGACCTGATCAAAGACTTATGGAGGAGGGGGATTGGGATCAATCCAATGAAAAAAAGGAAAGTTTGGAAAATAAACAGAGAGCAACTAGAAGAACGAGAGAACTAGAGGCGGAGCTTGCTGCACAAGATGGTATATTTTTGACATTAAATTCTGGAAATAATTCAAACATTTGTTTTTTTATTTAAGGCTGGGATCTATAAACTTATTTTAAGGTTTTTTACGTTCTTTTTGTTCTGAATCTACTTAACCAATTACAGTGGAGGCTCAATATCATAATTTTTGTTGTTTTTTTTTTCTACTATTAATGCTTCTAACAACTCATTGCAGCACCAAGCCGCCTGAGGAAAACACAGCTACACACTCTCCTCCTCCATCCCAATCTATTTAAAGCCTCTCTATTTACACCCTCCCACGAAGTATCCATTTCCCTTATACCTTTTCTTACGACATCCTCCCATCCCATTCATGGACGACCTGCTTTTCGTTTGGCCCTACACGGTTGGCTGACAAGGATAATCTTTGGCAATTCGTCATCCTTCATCCGTAGGATGTGTCCTAGCCATCTCTACCTTTCTTCCATTATAGGCCTTTTTTCAGTTACTAAATTATAAGATTCAAGTAGAATTTCTTACTCTGTATTTAAAAGTTCAGTTAGAACTGTTCCATAATCCCAATTTTTATGCAGTGATTTTTTGTTGTCTGTTCTTGCAAGTAACTTGTCTGATTGTATTATTAGGCTTTGCGTGAAAAAAGTTTAATTTGAAAATCATATCCTTTATTTTTGCGTCAAAAACTGTATTTATCAGTGTAAATAGTTTCGCACATCTTAACTTGAATGTACGTTGCATATGCCTTAATCAGTTAGAAAAAAGATCTGACATACCTCAATGATTTTTTTGTACTTTTCTAGTTTAGGAACAAAATGAATCATAATAAAAATTCTATGCATTTGATTTGACAGCTTAGGTGTTTCATTTTATTGACATTGTCTGTCATCTAGGCATTTTCAAATTCAGTCTGATATATCTTTCTATGGGCCTCTTGTGAGCAGATTTAAGGGTAGGCAGAATGTAGGTGACTATATTTATTTCCGAGAAAGAGGCTATGCTACTTTAAAGTGTCATCTATCCATATGTACATCGGCGTGCCCGAAATTAAATGCGGTAATATTTTGGTATTTTACAGAGATCGTAGGCAAGGTTTAAATTTATATTTTTGAGAACTACCATCTGCTCAATGAGTTAATTGAGAAAATTAGCTGAGTAATATGGCTTTATTTTGGTGTCCTTAACATACTTCAGATGGTCCTGTGCCTCTAAAAGTACCAATTTTTTGGATAGTTTGGTCATTTTTAAAATATCAGTATTTTGAACGATCCGCTCATTATATGCTCAGGATTTTTGGAAGTACTCACTTTCAAAGGCTAGAAGCTTTCTTATCTCTATTTACGTGCCATAACTTGGCTGATTACGTCAGGGTTGACACAATATTTCCAATGAACATCCTGAGTTAAACACTAAATGAAAAGACATGCGATCACCAGATTCTCTTTTTCGTGTTGACAGTTGATTGGTCTATGCCGGACACTACTCCTTTCTACAGTGAGATGTTTATCCACTTCACTTGTAATCAATTAGATTGTGAAGTAATATTGATTAGCAGAAAGATACTCCTAATAATATATAAAGCTGAAGAAGAAGCAGTGGTGTTAATTGGGGAAGGGGTCTGTGCCCTCACCCCCTAGATTTTTCGTCTCCCCTTAGATTTCCAAAAATACCCTTTTCAGGGTACTTCCGTTGAAAAATACTTTTTTTTGTATTTTCGTTGCAAATATTGAAAAACGACGAATTTGCCCTTCTCCCCTAAACTTTCGTGAACTAACGCCACTAAAAAGAAGAAAGGTAGCTTTTCTATAATAAAAAAGAAAGCTTCAGTAAGTAAATAGAAATGTAAAAAAAAAAATGGTAATAAAAATAAATGATAATAAAAATAAAAGTAAAACCTAGAGTTAGAGTGTGAAACAACCCGAAATTACTGTGAAGGAGAGGGGGGCGTTGCTCCCTACAGCCTCTCACTCGTAATGTTCAGGTGGTTGCTGACATTTTGAAAAACATTTTGATATTTTCAGTGTGAACATGAACGTGATGCATTTTCAGGCTACTCGTGAATAACTCAAATTCTTCAGTGAATTACTTATAAAGCTACAAGCATACTGACATGTTCCTCACAAATTCTGTTATTGTTTACTAGTCTTTTTAGTGTACAGTTTCATTGTCTTCTGTTGAGGCCATGCTATTTAATTACTTATATTGAGCCATTACTATTTTCCACCTCTGTTACTCCTCACTTCTAATCATAGCTTATTAAGTTTTTACGACTATCCAATCTATTTTCAAATGATTATTAAACTTTCTCTCTCTCTCCTCTCTGTCTTCCTTTTTCTCTCTTGCTCAATTCTATCTTTCTTGCATTTTGGCTCTTAAAAAAGACCATTGGTTGCCTCGTAGCCTAGTCAATTTTCAAAGTATTTTCTTCTTGATTCAGGTCGTCCTGTTCCCCAGTACGAGCCAGTTTGGTTTAAGAAAGAAATGGAACCAATCACCAATTCTGTACATCATCTATATAAAGGTGGATACTGGGAATGCAAGGAAAAACAAAATTGGAGTGTCTGCCCTGATATATTCTAATCGGTTTCCAGTGTGTTATTTCTGTTCAGTGTCTTGCTTCGTTGAGTTTTTGACAAGGGTTTTAAGCCTTTAACTTATATTTGGTATATATTGCCTATAGACGCTGGCGGTAGAAGGATGTGTTTGGAAAAATGTTGGCAGTCGTTTTTTTTCTTGTTTGGTTGGTTGCACCAACATTCTAAAGAGTTACAAATGAGTTTCAAATTCTTGAATCAGATGAAATCTGATTCAAGAATTAGAGCATGTCAATAGGAGTTTTTGTTTGAAAGGAGTTTTTAGCAGTTGTATTTACTATCTTCACTTTGCTCATTATTGATTTTTTTTTTCAAATACTTTCCTTTGTACTAAGTAATGTAACCACACCGGTTTACAGAGGCTTGTGGCCTGAATCTCCCCCTAAGATCACACCAAAGGACCTTAAGAAGACTAGTTTTCTCAACTATTGGGGTAATAGCTGTATTTGGTTGGGCCTCCCTAAATTTAAACAAATATATAATCTACTTGATTGATTTCTTACCCTGATCTGATTTGAGTTTAAATCCAGAGGGTTTTTTATTGGAAAAAGCCTGGATTGAAACTCAAGTCAATACAAATCGTGGAAGAAAAACTTTGATTTATGTCTGTTGTATTATTGTGAGTCTTCTGTAAAGGTAATATTCTGCTGCTTGTAGTATATCTATTAAAAATTGAGTCTTGGCTGGAAAATATAGATGAGTGGAATCCCTACTTCATGGCCTTTGTTTTCATCTTATTTTTGTACAAACCAATTACTCAGATGCGGGGTGAAAATTAAAACCGCTGACAGTCTAATTTCTGCCAGTTAACAATAAATGTTTCTATTTGCAGAATAGATGATTTTGTCGAGTTCTCTCTGCTTTTTAATATTTTATTTATGCTTATGTTTTTAGGCTTTAATTACTTTCTGTGGAGTTAGTGAGATTTGGTAATATTTGATTTTAATCCCTATGAAATTTTTTGTAAGTTTATTGTTTTTGTCGTTTTTTGAGCTGGCAAAGATTTTGAAAGAGTTTAGAAAAAAAAGAAAAGAAGCGTATTTCATTCACGTTGAGCTTTTGTCATATTTTTGTTGATTATAAGAAGAAATGCATGGATGATAAACTCGGATTTTCCGACTAAGACGATTGATTTACAACCACGATGTAGGTAGCTTGACCCTCCAAAATCAAAATATATTCGGTACTTGATTCATTATATAATTCTGTCAGTCCGTCGTGTAGCTTTGTGAAAGTTCCAGAAACTTTCAAGACCTGCTTGTGTATTCTCAGTCATAATTTAACGCGTGCGATCTACTATTACCGCTACCAACTCACTGCCGCACCAAGCAGCATGATGCCAATACAGCTACGCTTGCTCCCCCTCCTCCACCCCAATCTGTTCAAGGCTGTACTCTTTACCCCCTTCCATGAATTTTTAATTTTCTTAGAATCCATCCTTGTGAATCTTTTCACCCTTTTCACCTGGTGAACTTTTTTATGTTTATTTCACAAAATGGCCAATCTTTGGCGAAAAAGAACGATCTCGCAATCTGACTACCCTCATCTATAAAAGTCCTTTTTTCTTTGTAGCCCTAGAAAGCGGGATTGAACCACATTTTTCGTACAACTTGTTTAACATACAGTCAGTCAAGCGGGTACCTAAAACTATCGGTAGACATCTCCGCGTATTCTATGAAAATACCCCACAAAAATGTATTTTTCAGTGAAATGAAAATAACATTTTTTTTAATCTGGGCGAGGGGCAAAACAAATTTAGAAGGCAATTGCTCCCCTGCCCCCGATGAAGATTGTGGCTTATGTACCTATTCCGTATCAACTTCAATTTTACCCTTTTTTTTGAGTCGGTATTCGATTTTAATTACAGTTATCAAAAATCTAGCAGGGTAACTAAGTTTTATCTCAACTGTACAAATGAAAAGGCAGTAATTTAATATTCAGGGTCCCTGCGAAGTAGTGCTTAAAATACTTAGAGCTCTAAAATAGACAATTCCTTAGATTTAAAACAGTATCAGATGGTAGATTCATTTAATAGAAGTCTTAAAGCTTATGTTTTGCACCATCCGCCCACTTAAGGACAAAGAAATCAAATCAAATGATAGTCCAGAAGAAAAAAGTAACAATAGAAAAATACAGTTAACACCATTTGATTTTGAACAGCCGCCAGGTCCTCTTTAATTTAGATTGGAAGTACATAACGTACTCTATGACTGTTTTTTTCTTCTTTTTTTTCACCAGTGATGTGTGTGATTTTTGTACAAGTTGCTCTATTGATTTAAACTGAGGCCAAGTGCGGTGATAAAAGTAGCGATTATTCCTAATAGACTTATGTTTTTCATCCATGTACACAATGTTTTGATTTTCTATAAGAAAATCTTGAGAAACAAGTTCAAAATTCTACCACTACTGGACCAGTGGCGCAATTTCGTCAAAATTATGGGGGGGGGGGGGCAATATTCGAGCCAATTTTCCCAAATCAAGCGAAAATGACAGTGAAAACTGAAAAATAAGTCAAACAAAAAAGGTAAAGATATAATAAAGAAAACTGACCTGTTTCTGCGGATACATGAATTATGCAGGTTTACCCCCTGTACCGGACATTAGGATCTATAAATACATACTAAAGTTGCCCCCCCCCCCCTATTCTTTCGAGAATACCCTCTAAAATCGTATGTTATGTAGGCGTACTTATGATAGTTGGTAATCGAATAGGAGAATATTAGTTATTGAGTGATTGTTATGAAAGAACTGCTATTTTAGTGCATTTTCAAAAATATTGTTGACCCCTGGGGCACTAATGGGGATTAGTTTGGATTTCTTGACATCCATTAGATATCACAAAAATTTTCTGAATTTAATTCTACTCTCTCGTTGTTTAAAAATTAGGTTCTTTTCCATCTTCCGTTATAGAAATACAAGTTGTTATTATTAGATTAAAAATCAAAATTACGCTAAAATTGAAGCTCAACTTTAAACTTGATCCCGTGAGTTAATTATATAGTAGTGGTGCCAGTAACGATGGTGATGAAAAAGAAGGGGGAGAGTAATAGGAATTAATCGGCATGGCGATGCTAAACCGGAATATGGACGATTAAAGCGTTGAAACGTTGCATGGCCATGCTTATAGTCTTCAACCGTTGCATGGCCGGGCTCATAGAAGTGGTCACTTCTCATGCATATATATATATATATATATATATAATGCGGTGCTGTTTGTTATAACGTCACCCCTCGTTCCAAAATTTGCAACGGAGTTGCTTTATTAAGAAATATTCTTTCGCGTATTTTATCGAAAAATAAACTTTATTCCTATCATTTATCTTCATAATATTTTATATTTTTGTGGTTAGTACTAGTGTTAGTCCATTACGATGATACTTTGACTGAATTTAGAAGTTTTTGAATTTTTACATCAGGTACTGCTACAGATATTGCTGAGATGAACTTTGATTGGAACTATCTTTTGTTCAAATCTAAATTATGGGCTAATGTATTTTGAATTTTGTACCAGAATTAATTTTCTTGTCAGAATCACCAAGAAAGCGTTTTTGTTTCTTGTGTTATAATGTTTAAAGATTCTTAAATTTTTGGACTTATTCGTCTTCTTGTTGTTGCTGCGAATCTGCTATAAAGAAGAAAAAGAAACGAAGCTTTAAGGAGATGTTCTGTTCCGGACCAAACAGATACCTCTTTGGCAATCTTTTGCAGAAAAAGGAATATAAAAGATTATTTTCTAAGTAGAGTTCTGTATCTCTTTGAATGAAAATTTATTTATTTAGATGTCATATCAAAATTTATCAGTCATATTTATTGTAATAGTAAATTTTTGGGGGAATTTTCAATGCAAGATTTTTGAGATTTAATGACGGTTCGAAGAGTGAAAATTTGACGTTTTTGATCAGGGGAATTAATTGTAGAGAGATTGATAACTGCTTTGTCCAATAAACTTTTTTACAAGTTTTCCTTACGTACAAAGGTAAAAGGCATCTTAAATATTTTTTTCTTAACAAATTAAAAAAATTACACCTTTTTTTATTTTTACTGATACATAATCTGCATCATATATTTTATTTCTTCTTAGGTTTTCGAATAGGCATTGCTGGTCCACGGAAGATAAATTTATAACTGAACGAAATGTTAATGGAATACCAAAATCATTATAGCATTCAAAAATACCTTTCGGTAATCATAAGAGAACGAAGACCACAAATAAGACGACCAGTCGACACCATATTTCCTGAATCAGTCGCATTTCTACTTTTTTTTCTTTTTACTGTTTTCTGTTCTGTTTTTGGGGAAAATGGAAGAAAAAAAAAAGAAAAACAGGTTTTTTTTTTATCTCTTTTCGGTATGGGAATCGTGAAACGAGACGGAGAAGTTTCAGTGAAGTTTGTAAGATTAGCAGTAGTTTTCTAGAAAAAACCCTTTTTTTGGCGTTTTACATGGTATAAAAGCAAAAGTAGCCTAGCTGTGCAAACTTCTTCATAAAATTTATATCGTAATCCTGCAAAACATTAAATTGTCTCTCTGAGAGCTCAAGAACAGAATTCCGTATCTCTTCTAGATTTCTTGGAAATAATTCTGGAAAAGTCCATCTCGAAGACCAAATTCCCATTTTCTGGGTTGTTTTCTGAAATTTTCAACTTTCTGCCTCCTGTATTTTAAACGAGCAATATTATGAAAAGTATGCAAGACAACATTAAGTATGCAAAAGTATGCTTTGTTTGCTTAGAAATAATTTTGTCAAAGTTATCAAGATGCACCATAAATAGGTAAAAGTTCAAATAGGGATAAAATCCTTTTAATAGACAGTGATGATAACAGTGATAGAAATTCACAAAAATACCAGATATTTCGGTCACATATGCAGTGACCGTCATCAGTAATAAATATCTGGTATTTTTGTGAATTTCTATCACTGTTATCATCATCACTGTCTATTAAAAGGATTTTATGCCTTTTTGAACTTTTATTTATCGTCATGGAAAGGCAGTGTGGTCTCCGAAATTATCTACATGACGCACCAATTTTTGTCTTTTATCAACGCAGACAGGCAGATCAAGAACTGGAGCTGACATTGGTCTTCCTGGAATAAAATTCCTTCTGTGACCTTGTCGATTTTGAAGGTCTAAGTAAAATTTCGTTCCGGAACGAAACTTTTTAGAAATCAACTAACTTTGAATAATGATAAAAATTCATTTTTCTCTCCAAAACCTAAGCAAAATTTCATGTCTTTCACAAAATTTCTTGAGAAACTACCATATATCATGATTCTGAAACGGAAGTTTTGATAATTTTCTTTTAATTATTTTTCTAAACTGTACGATTTTTATGTTTATTAAATTTTAGACGTTTAATTTCAGAAGTACTAAACAAGAAGACATTCATTCTTTGTATTCGAAATTTAACTGTATACTAAAAGAAATAATTTCTAAAGTCGTAGCGCATTGATTCCCTGATACCCTAGAATAGGGGTAAATTTTTCTAGAAAAGGTAGAATGTTATTAACTTGTTATAAATTCATAATAATTACAAATTCATTCTCGAGAAATATAGTTGCGTGTGTCACTCCGAAACTATGTCTCAGGTCAAAATTACTGCAATTCTCAACGGGGCCTTGGCACCGGAGGTTTAGTGGGGGTTGTTTTCCCCTTTTTCGAATCTCAGGCTCGTGCATTTTAGCGGCCAGCTTTAAACTTTTATGATTTTATTTTTGAAAATACCACAAAAAGCTGATTCTTTCTTTTTATGAGACCCGTCTCTGCTTTAGATTAATATTAAAAAAAAAAAAAAAAAAAAACCCCCCCCATCTAGATACCACTTTGATAGGATACTGTCTCTGCTTTAAATAAAAATTAAAAAAATAACTTTTTTGCATCCCTGCTTTAAAAAATAAATAAATTTGAGGTATTATCATTTAAATATAATACCTCCCTACCGCCCCTCTGGATACCACCTTGACAGAATACCGTCTCTAATTTGAATATAAAAAAAAAAACAAAAAAAAAAAACTGGCATCCCTGCTTTCAAAAAAAAAATTCAAGATACTATCACTAAAATATAATAACTCCCTATGCCCCCCCCCTCTGGATACCATCTTGATAGGATACCGTCTCTGTTTTAAATTAAAAAAAAATTAACTTATTGGCACCCCTGCTTTCAAACAAATCGAGATATTATCATTTAAATATGATAGCTCTCTACCCCCCCCCCTCTCTGGATAACACCATGATAGAATACCGTCTCTGCTATAGATTAAAAAAAGAAATTACTTTTTGGCATTCATGCTTTCAATAAAAAAATCGAGATATTTTCATTTAAATGTAATACCTCCCTACCCCCCCCCTCTGGATACCACCCTGACAGGATACCATCTCAGCTTTACATTAAAAAAATAATTTACTTAATAATTAACTAGGTCACTATATGGTTCAAACAAACACGCGAAATAACGTTAAGTAAGGGGATACAATGACAACAACAAAAATGTCGAAATTATTTAGATATACCTCAAATTCTTGAAAACCTGAGTCATAGATTTGCCTTGGAATTCAATAAGATCCAAAGAATCTAATTAAAAGGGAGCACACAAGAGCCAAATTAGGCCAGTAGCCTACGAGAAATTGCAAAATACCGAAGACAATGCACCTTGGGAAAAATACCTAAGTCCCAATGGAGGGCCCTGGGTCTATCAAAATATTTACATGGTTTCCCAGGGAATTTGATATCATTTTCTTCCGTCTCCACTTTAAATGAAAAAAATAATTATCTTTTTGGCATCCCTGCTGTCAATAAAAAAATGAGATATTATCATTTAAAGATGATAGCCCCCTATCCCCCCCCCCCTATAGGCAATAATTTACATTTTTTTTTATTAATCATATGTTTGGGTTAACTTCCGTTTCAATTTTTAATTCCCCAGCCTTGTATATAGCTTAGTATATAGCTAAATTTTGTCTCAATAGAAGTTTTTTTCGGAGGGGGGGGGGGTAAAAAAAACTGTAGAAAGAAGATTGTATTTTCCTTACTCTGTCAGGCGTTCAACGATTGTGTATTAAACATTAAGAAAATCTTATCTAAAAATAAAAAAAGAAAGCCAAATTCTGCAAACTTGCGATTCAACTGTAGAAACAATCTGTTGACTATCAATTTCAAAATCCAATTGAAGCTGTATAGTAGTGAATGCGTTCTATTCGACTTAAAAATAAATTTCTTGACTACAAATGATGTAAGAAATAACAATTGGGAAACTACATTCAAAATAATTTAATCTTATTTCATAAAGACGCTACTTTTTTGTCAACATATGAAGAACTGTGTATATTACAATTGCATCTGTCTGGTTAAAATTAACGAACAAGAGAATAGTGAAGAATTATGGTATGCAAAGTAATATTTGGCAGGGAAAGTTACTGGGGATAAATCGCTAGGGGTGGCACCGTGATTGGGTGATTTCCGGGGATTCGGGAAACCAATTTTTTTTCGGGGTGACGCATAGATTTTCGGGGAAATGCCCGAAAATTCGGGGATAGTGCAAGCCCTGCTGGATTTCTAATCAGGAAAATCGAAATACTAAACCACACGAGAAAGAAAAGCTCCGACTTTGCGGTTGACGCAATAAAGAATTGCCGAAAAATTAATTTAAAGCAAGCCAAACACTGCCGTGCAACGCGCCTGCGCCATTGCGGCACTTTGGCGGCGAACCAGTGGGCCTCTCGTCTGCAGCGGTCGGTCAATCCATCAGCACTGCTCCGGGGTCTATACACAATATTGCATAGCTGCGCACCAGCTATCTGAAAGGGAGGTCAGTGGATGTCACTGTGGGGGCAGGGGTGCCCAAAGCCTAAAAAAGTACATCTTTAGGCAGCTATTCAAAAATACATTTTTAGGCCTAATTTTCGAACTTTTCACGAAAGGAGTTACAGATCAATATGGAAAATGATCTACTCTCAAACCTCTTCAATTTGGAATAAATAATTCGTACCAAGTGTACAATTTGAAAGCTAAAGGGGCGATAACTTTCCTTTTGTTACGGAAATATTTTTAGTATGCAAGTAAAGATCGCATTCATATTGATCCGCATAAAAGTAGAAGAGATGGGATATATCCCCAGAAGATACCAGGCACCTATCCCCCGAGAAATTGTCGCCATTATGAACTGAATGATCACTTTGGTATTTC
This sequence comes from Artemia sp. Qi Xiang Cuo, assembly GCF_049724085.1. Classification (NCBI taxonomy): domain Eukaryota; kingdom Metazoa; phylum Arthropoda; class Branchiopoda; order Anostraca; family Artemiidae; genus Artemia; species Artemia sp. Qi Xiang Cuo. Next base: position 42,711,290 of record NC_142806.1, read on the forward strand.
AGACTCCTATCCCTCAAACAAATTTCAGGCTGCGCATTTTCAGGGGGTGATATTCTTTTTGGAGCATTATGCGAAAGTTGAACTTTGTCATAGAGAAGGAGGTGACAACCCTTGTTTAAGAGAATTGAAAATGTAGCCTAAAGAATGGGGATTTGGAGGGACAGCCATCTTATATTCGCAATAATTTCTCAGTGTAAAGTTTTAGCATCACTGTTAGGTTTCATTTGAAAAAAAAAACTTGGTTTTAATCTAATTTAAATCAATTAACTTTCGATTTGGATATTAACCGAAATAAATTTGAACACTGTCAACGGTCATATATTTTAATCAGTTTAATGTGTGATTATAAACGTTATCTGAAATGCAAATTGATAATTCACAAGAATCGCTAGAAATCAAGTTCGCAAAACTCGACGACTTTAGTGCAAATTTTGATCGAGGGGCGCAAATAAAAGTAAATATTAAAATTACAAAACCTTGGAAATTCTTTTCATCCATTGTGTTTAAATAGAAATTAAAAGTCACCCGTTATGATAGCAGGGCAAAGCTACAGGCATTTACTTTGTATTGTACAAGTAAAACTACTGGGTGACATGACCGTAATCTTTCTCAGTCAAATTAATTGGGTTCCTTGAAAAGACTGAGGATAATCAACCAGCAGAAAATCAAATTTTTCGCTTCGCTACAAATTCTTGTTGGGGTACTATTTAGAAGAGCTTCAGGTCCACAACAGTCAACTATCTGTGACAAAAATCAAGGCAACCCTTGTTTTTTTTTCTCATCCATAAGCTACTCAAAGAATTGCAAAGCAGAGACAAATAAGAGGTGGAAAAATAATCCTATGCCATCAGAGGGCTCCCCACTGAGTTCTAAAGAAGAAATAGCTATGCCAGTTTATTCGTAATAAAATCCTGAATTTCAATAACAAATCATTTAATTAATTGATTATATACCACGTAAAGGAAATAATTACAAAAAATAAGACATTTACAGTAGCATCTACAATTAAAGGAAATAGGGAGTGATTATAGCAGGTGGAATGACTCTGTCTGAATCAGGAACTGCACTAAAAAGCTTTGGAGTCCAGGTGTTTGCATCTCCAAAAGACAAAATGGCAGCAACATTTCCGCACCTGTAGCAATAATTCGGGGCAGACCACACTGTTACCAGTTTCTCGTCAAACATATACTTCAAGCCTTCATGGACTAATTGGTGAGCTCTACATATCAGATTTAATCTATTGCTATACAAAAATTCGTCTGTTACTTTAGTACCAAACAACCAGCCAGCACCTCTAGGACTCATGCTCCAATTATCAATGTCTTCGGGATCAGACCAAACTAGATCACAAAACGCACCTTTATGTGGAATCTCTTGATTTCTATCAATTAGATGAATTTGGTCTAACGTTCTTACAGCAGGAGACAACCCACCGTGAACACAAAACACTGTATCATCAATCAAAGCTGATAAACTTAGTAGGTCAAAAACTCGGCAACAATATCGCCAAGCATTTGCATTGCCATATTTTGTTAGACACTCATCATAAAATCCATAAACTTTAGTAATCTGTCTTGATTCATGGTTTCCTCTAAGAAGCGTGATTTTGTCAGGCCACCTAGCTTTCAATGCTAAGAGGTAGGTAAGTGTTTCTAGGCTATAGTATCCTCTGTCAACAAAATCTCCCATGAATATATAGGCAGTGTCTGGAATTTGGCCCCCTATTTCAAACAGTTTTCTAAGATCATAGAACTGACCGTGTATATCACCACAAACTGTCACTGGTGAGGAAACTTGTTGAATGTTTGATTCTTCCAATAAAATTTCAGATACGATTTCACACAGCTGCTTCAAATCATTCTCTGGGAGATATTTGCAATCCCTTGCCAATTCTACCCATCTATCCAAGTCTCCATCTGAAATTGCCATCTTTCTGAGGAAAAAACACATAAAAATCACAACTTAAAAACAGATAAATACTAAGTAGAAAAATAAAATACAGTATACAAGAAAAACTAGTAGACTTGTAATATTTAATAATAATAATATTTAATAGACTTGGGATGGTTCTGTCCATTACTTACCTGCTACCAGGACATCAGAATAAATTGCAGTGAGCCAAAGAACACTTTTACCAAACTGATAGTTGCATTATGAATTATTAACCCAAATCTTTAACAGATAAAGCAAGTGTAATGCTGCTCAGCTGTTAGTCAAATTTCAGTTTTCCCACAAGCTAAGAAAACAAGTTTATATATAGTCCTCAGGACACACAAAGCAGAAACTTTGCAAAGGAAAACATGGCGACTGGATAATTATCAGTAGTTCTAAACACTGGCATGAATGTGCCCTCCATAGTAATCCTTGCAATAACCAAGCATACTAAGCAATTCTGAAAACATTATACCTGGATGTCTTTTGCAAAGTTTTCACCTAAATTAGACAGGACCAATGTCACTGTGGATTTCTTACAATCTCCTAGTTAAATATCAGGGTTATACAAAAAATAATCGAATATTTTGTCTTCCTAACTGCACACTCTCAACATTAGCAACAAATTTATCAAGACCAAAAACTCCCTCTTTGGTGGATGATGCAATACTCAATACTACTAAGCAACATAAAAAAAAACGTTCTGCCAAATTGAACATGCCATCAGGATAATGTACATGGATCAATCAATATGTTTAAAATCAAATTTATATTACTTGCTCTGAGGTAAGATCATATCATTATACTGGTAACTTAGTATAACTTAATAAACAGTTAAGATACAATTAACACCTCAAATTAATAGATCTTCAGACAAATCGAAAAAATAAGTAGCAAAAGGTCAGGAAAAGAAGAAAGAACAAGAGAAAAAAGAGTACAGGCCATCCCAGCATGAAAATAAATCAAACAAACATTAAAACTGAATCCATCATTTATGACAAGGAATAATCTTCAAAACACACTTTTCCTTGAGAAACAATTCTTTGGAATTACTTCAGACAGCTTCAATTTATTTGTAATATAGGGGATCTGGTACCTTAATCCTGGCACGTGTTACCAGAAGAAGAGGACGCCTCAAAAATACCCTACGATGCAGCTACCGGGCTGACCTCGCAAACCTCAATGCCTCAATCCAACCTGAATGGGAAGATGTCTGGGCAGCTACAGCAATGAGAGATGATTGGCGACTCTTCTTGGATGCCCTAAGTGCCTCTGGAGGCACAGGAGGATCTAAGGTAAGGTACCTTAATTAAAATATAGCCGTTTCTGATTTCAGTAGAGGAAGATGTTCTTGCAGTGAAAAAGGACAGAAAAAACAGGAACCCCAGCAATAGTCTTATCATGATAATAGTTTATTGGAGATTGAATGTTATAAAATCACATTGCTCTTTGTAATTCTTTTAGTTGTTTGAGATAAAAACATCAAGAAATAAAAAGAGGACTGGGTTTCAGATTGGTTTGGGGCTTTTTAGGGGTTGTATGTGATCTGCAAGTGGGTTGAAATAAATTCCAGGACAATATTTGAGATAGGATTCAACGAGGCAACGCTAAAAATATTAAGAATGGAGAGAAGAAACACACGTTTTAGTCAATATAGGCAGTCTAAATTATAAGTAAGTTTCATATGCAAATAATCAGAATGTTTGCAAAAAGACAACACGTCATCAATAATGATCCCAAGATACCAAAAATACCTGGCCCTTTTTTTCTTATTTTGATCTAAGGTCAGTTCTTCTATTCTGATCTTATCCAGCGCCTACTTTTAAGTGTCCAAATATCATAAGCTTAGTTTTCTATAAGTTTGGAGCCAAATAGTTACAAGCAAACCATGTATTAACGGAAGTCAAATTTGCAACCAGCAACAAGGAGTTGTAGCCTTTACTAGCACTGCAGCATTATCTGCAAAAACTGCTACCAAGGTGTCATTAGGAGGTAAGCATAAATGTATATTAGGAATAATAAGGGCCCTAGTACTGACCCCCCATGGGCCACCATTATCATCTATAGAGCTAAGGTCTGGTATGTTGCCATTAACACACACGTGAACTTTTTTGGCCATGCAAGTAAGATACTAATAATTCTAGGGCTTTACCTCTAATTTCAGACTCTAAGATTTATTGTGTCAAAGGCCATTTTTATGTCATAAAACAGACCAGAACCTTGATTTTTATCATTTAGAGAATCATTAATACTTAGTAAAAGTTCTGCAGTAGCTTATTTGGTTGAATGACCAGAGCTCAATCCAAATTGACTCTTGGTAGAGAAACCTCTTTTTATCAAAATATAAAACAATTCGTTTTTGAATTAATTTTTCAAATTCCTTAGACAAGGGGAAAGAAAGGCTATTTATTAATAATTAATTAAATCTTTCTTATCTCCTTTTTCAAAACTGGAAGAACTCGGAAAAATTTTCCAAATTTCTGGAAAAATCCCAAATTCTATGTAAGTTGAAGGGTGATAAAATTACACCACACTGATGGATTCCTTTCTAGGCTCGTATTACGTCATCCCTACAACATTTATGGGTATGTGCCTTAACAACAACAAGAAGTCACACATAAATATTTTTTTATTCACATAACAGAACTTTTTACATTCCTCTGTTGAACATTACAAAGTATGGGAACACTACAAAGGATTTTGTTGTGTTGTTGTTCACCTTAAATACTGCTCGAAATACGAATTCTTTTCAGTAGCTTGATCATTCATATAGTTTATTTATTCTTTTAGGTTTCATTCGCTCATTCATAGCAACTTTTATTCGTTTTAACTTTGACTTATCATTTAACTTTATTTCTTCTCACTTTAGGTTTACTTTATAATTTTACTCTTTACTTTTTATTGAAAAACTTTACTTTGTGGGAAACATTCTTTTAAATTACTTTTTTTTCATGTACTAATTGACATGCTTTTAGTATGGTTCAATTGTATGAATAATATGTTGAGCCTTTTCATGTTGAATTGCAGTTAAAGCTATAAACATAATTTGAATATTCAGTCGAATTTTTTTTATCAAACAGTTTTGTACACTGAATTTTTTTGGAATATTTCTATTATAAGGTTTGGGGTGGAATGGGGAGGGGGGGAGGGTATATAGATTGAGAATACTCATACTTGTTTATCTTCTATAGGGCTGAAGCCACCCTGAAAGGGAGTAAACACAGCTTATAGCACTGGTTCTCTGCAATAAATAGAAACCAAAATCAATGCCCTTTTACGTCTGTTGTCATCCTACAAACTAAGAATATTTAACTTGGAAGAGATAGCCGGGCGTCTTGCTATTCTGTGCCCCCTTAAACATTAAGATTGCAGTATGATTGCCACATTATTGAGCCTCAAGACAGCTGTCCTTCATCATGCATCCTCACTCAGTTCCATTGACATCTCCCTATTATGCTATGCTGATGACACGCTGAATCTCAGCCGGACGCTTAACCACCTTTCAGAAATATTCTCATGTCTGCAGTTCAATTACGAGAAAGTCAGCCTGAGATTTAACTCTCAAAAGTCGGAAGTCTTGCTTTACAATTGGAAGAATGACCCTCCTACTAATGTCACAGCAGGTGATTGCTCAGTAAAACCTGTTGATAAAATAGTATATCTGGGGCTGCCAATAGGTACCACATTACAGCATACCCGCTCCCTCCTGATCTCACATCTTGAACGGCGAATTTCCAGCTCCTATGCTTTGATCGTTAAACCCACTATGAGATTTAACTGTCCACTACTGGCAAGTATTTACAAAGCTACTGCTCTGCCACATATAGCCTATCATATGTGACTCCTTTCTGGAAATTATTGGCAAACTGTGAAAAGTCTAAAATCCGCTCTTTATTTTTCCGGTTTGCCTAGTACCTACTAAAATTGCCACCTTGGACAAAAAATAGTTTTCTGATTCGGTGCTACAACCTAGCGGACCCAAATCTAGCTGTTGAGACACTTATTAGCTGGCAAAAAATAAAACCAGCAATTCTAAAGCACGAGTGGGCAAGTTTGCTTATTTTCCCTCTTGTTTTCTTTTTTTTTCTCTCCTTTCAGAAGTTGTTGTCCTTGTTGCTATTTTCGAAAAAAGTTGTTGTTTCTGTTGTAATTTTTGAGTATGTTATCTTTCTGTTGCCTCTATTTGTATTATTTTGTACACTATTTAAGAAGTTGTTGCTTTTCTTGTTATTTTTTTTTAGTATGTTTTCTTTTTGTTTCCTCTTTTCGCATTTTTGTATACTCTGTCATTGTACATTTATTGTATACGACGGGTTTTCAATATATTATTATTATTATAAATCAAAACACATCAAGCAAATATTGCATAAATGGTGATTCATACAAAAGTTAATATTTGACACTTTCTGACCTTAATGATTCTAAATCTGAGGCTAATATCATTGCCTTAAAATTACCTTAAATTGCACTTGCTCGCGATAGGATGAATCCTGTGTCCGCCAGCTTCAGTGATGATAGTTAGTCCTCGGTGGGGCCTCAAGCAGTGGTCCATGGTTTGTTTATTGAGCCACTCCATATCCACTGATGACTTGAATACATCTACGCTGGTAGAGGTCACTGTTTTTTCACTAAGGGAGTTCCACAAGATGACAACTCTATTTGAAAAGAATTTGTTCCTTAGTCTGGTATTTGCTTGTTTCTGGAAAAGCTTATGAGGGTGACCACGAGTTCTCCTTGAATTGTCCAACTGGAAAAGGTCAGAAATGGTATCCTCAGCATTTAAAAACGTGTATGCTGTTTTCACATTGCCTCATTTGCGTCTATGGGCTAGAGATGGTATCCTGAGCTTATGCATATGGGATGGACAAGGGACATCATAGCTTTCTTTCATATATTTTGTTGCCCTACTCTGGACTGATTCCATTGCTGCTTGGTCAGTCTTGTTGATTAGGCATGCAGCACACATTTCAATCTCTAGCCTTGGTCAAACTAGACTCTTATATAGCTTAGTCATAACTGTTGGAGACCTGCTGGTGAACATTCTTTTGATTAAGCCAAGTGTCTGATTAGCCTTTGCAATAGTTACATGTGCATGAAATTCAACTTATCATCTACTAGGACACCAAGATCTCTCCCCACATGGTTGATAGAAATAGCTTTTTGGGACCCATCACTACAGTTTATATGGCACTGAGTGTGTGGTTTTTCTTCCCAAGGTCAAGAGTCTTCCATTTTACCTTAAAAAAAATTACCTTAAATCGCACTTGCAAGCGATAAGAACAAGTCCAGTGAACGCTGATCACTGATGATGATAACTCAACTCACTAGATCCATCCCATACTGCGAGTCAAGGTTTCTTGCACCACTCTTTGTCAACTGCAGCAAGGTTTTGACACTGGGAGACATAATATCATTCAGGCTAAGGGAGTTTTATAGGCTGACTACACAGTTAGAAAAGAATTTGTTTTGCAGCCTGTTGTTAGCACGTTTTCAATAAAGCTTCAAGGGGTGACCTCTAGTACTAGGTGAACTGATTTTCTGGAAAAGGTTGGGGATCACACTCTGGTCACTTACTAACTTGTATGTCATTGATACATCTCATCACCTATGTCTATATGTGAGAGATGGTAGTTTAAGCATATGCAATTGGGTAGGATATGAAAGATGTTGAAATCTCTTTATGTATTTAGTAGCATATCACTACACTGATTCCAGAATTGATTTATCACCCTTATTGACTGGAGTAGCAATACACATCCCAAATTCTGATACCAGCCTTTAACAGCTTGGTGATCACAGCTCGCGATTTTCTGCAGAATGTTCTTTTTATTAAACCAAGTTTGGTTGGTCCTGGTTACTACAGATTGTGCATGAAAATTAAACTTAAGCTTATCATCAACCAAGACTCCCAGATCTTTTTCACCATGACTGCATATGAGTGACTGTTTTGAACCATCACTGAATTCCATAAAATACTGGCACAGAGGATTATTTGTCTCAAAATGAATGACTCTACATTTCTGGATATTAAATTCAAGCCGCCAGGATTTTGCCTGCTTTGAGAATGCATCAAGATCAGCCTGGATGGCTATGGCACTTTGAGGGTCATGGACAGGACCAATTATTTTGGAATCATTTGCACATAAGCAAATTTTATTCTCTGTGAATGAAGGCGTGTTGTTGACGAAAATATTAAATAAAATTGGACCCAAAACAGTTCCTTGGAACAGTTTTGGTTAAGAAGTTATGGAACAGAAATTTTGCACTGATATCTGTCAGCTTTAACCTGGTTTAAAAAATAGGATTAATGATTTGCACATTAACTTTCCAAGATTGGTGTCCCAGTGATAACTAAAAAACAAATTGACTTAAAATCATCACTTTATGGAAAAAACGAGCTTTCATGAGTTATTTTACTCCTTCTAGAATTGCTTCTTTTTTTCATTAACATCAAAACAATAGCTAAATGTAGAAAACACAGCCTACTAATTTTCATTTTGAACAAAATTCTGCAGGAAAAGGAATGTAATAAAAAATTATTTGTTCGTCTTTACCTGCTTAAAATGCACGCTACCCCTTTTTACTCAGTACAAATTAAAATCTATCAAGGTCTATGCCACCTCTATTTTACCCAGCTGTTTTTAATGCAATTCTTCAGCTGGTTCTGGGCACCTAGTTTTTGCTGTAAGGGTAGCCACTTAGAAACTTGTAGGGAGCTAATTCCTTGGAATCAAAAGCTGTTTTTTTATTTCTTTTTTGAAATTTTTCTATAATCTCAGAGGTCCTTTTCACAAAGATGCAAGCTGGATGAAAATCATGTATCCTCGTGAGTTTGTGTTTTGAGCTGGATTTGTTTAGTGAACACACACTTGCTTTCATCATCCTTTTATCAATCTCTTACTGAACTTGATCAACTCTGCCAGAGTAGAACTGGATGGACAGATCTACCTTTTTGTTGATGAAATGGTAGTTTTAATGAGAATTGGAGGTGAACATAAGCCCCAACTCCCATCCATGTGAAATGGGCCTTCAATCAACTGTCTTTTCAAACAGGTTTCTGCAAGCTATGTTCTTTCTTCCTTTTTTTCTTCAAAGCTTTTTTGTTGTTCCAGGTACATAGTATAATTCCTTATCAAATTAAATTGAAAGATAAGCAAAAATTATAATTAAATTAAAGAGATGAGAAAACTAAACTAAAGTGAAATAAGAAATTAAAACAAACAAGCAAGTCAAACCTAAAATGGAAAGAAATAGTCAAAAAAGAGAAGGGCTCTTGCCCCCTAAATACTGTCAAGATTATGCATTATTTGCACTCTGCCTAAAACAAAATATAAGTAACATGGGTTTATATTTGAAACAATTTATCTTTTGTGATTATAACATTGGAAAATCAAAAATTTTTACATTCCCAGGAATTAACATCACTCTATATTTAAAAGTCATCTAGATTATAATTTTTTTTCCTAATGTTTGGACAAATAAAAACTAAAGAGTTCAAAATACACTTTATTTTTTTTTTGTTAAAAACAAATGATACTCAAGCTGTTTATATGATATGAGAGGGGGAAGGAGTTCTGTAGCATCACTCTTTCTGTAAACCTTGATTAGCCTTCTCCAGTATCTCCATGTCACACTTAAAGTGTGGGTTGGCAACTAACATGCCAAGCTCAAGATGGGGATGATCAAGGGCTGTGTAACGATTCTTCATAACTCTTGGTTGGCAACTTGTCACTGAATGCTTGATCAAACCAAGGACCTTGTTTGCCTTAGCTGCTTGGTCCTGACAGTGACAATAAAATTTATGATTATAGTCAATTTTTATCCCAAGCTCTTCCTCAGCACTCTGAATGGGCATATTGGAACCTGCAGAGTCAACCATGTGACAACTATAGCAGGGGTTGTTTGGACCAAGATGCAGGACTTTGCATTTGCATGGGCTGAACTCAAGCATCCAGGTTGTTGCCCACAGACAGAGGTTGTTGAGATCTTTTTGCAGAGAAAAGCAATTTTCTGTTGAGGCTGCTGGACCAAAGAGTTTGAAATCGTCTGCATTCAGTTCCAAGCCATTCTTGACCACCTCAGGAGCGTCATTTGCATAGAGATTAAACAGTGTAGGGCCAAGTTTAGTCCCTTGGGGGACACTACTCTTAAGTAGATGAGGTCGCCCCTTTCATCATATACAGTGACAATCTGGATTCTATTATATCAGAAGCTGCGGATCCATTGGGCAATATCATTGTCTATCTGATATACTGACAGCTTGATCATCAGGTAGCAGTGAGACATTTTATCAAAGGCCTTAGTTTGATTCAGTAGGAACACATTGATTGGAAAACCCTGCTCAAGCAGATCAGTTATAGATTCATAAACTAGAATCAGATTAGTTTCTATAGACATGCCTTTCCCGAAGCCATGCTGACCACCAAAAAGAAGGCCATTCTTGGCCATATGTGCTATGATTGCATCATTGACTATCCCTTTGATAAATTTGGCCACAACCAAGGTCAGGCTAATTGGTTGACAGTTCTCAGGCTGAGTTCTAGACCCTTTCTTGAATATCAGAGTAATTATGACAGACCACCAATCTGCAGGTAGGCTACTAGTCTGAAGAGACAGCTTGAATAGCAAACAGAGTTGCTCAGCTACTATATCTGCGAGTTCTTTAATGAGCCTGGGAAGTATACTGTCTGGGCATTTAGCTTTGTTGGGTTCCAGTTTACTCAGCTTTTTCTTGATCTCGTCCACTGTGGTGTAATTTTTGGCATTTGTGGTTTGTCAGGGGGGTCCATTGAGAATTTGGATGCAAATTAGCAACTTCCTCCAGATCTTCCAGATTTTTTCCTTTAGGGTTGAGCAGGAATGGAGAAGTTTGTCTCCTCTTGTCTTTAGAAGATACATATCTCCAGAACCTCTTTGGGTTGTCTTTGATGTTCAATGCCAAGTTATCTTCATAGTCAGCTACAAAGTGCCTAGTCAGTTGTCTCAGTTTATTCCTTGCTCTTGCAAAACAATCCCAGTGGTGTGTGCATTTGCATTACTTATGCTTTGAAAAAGCCTTCTTCTTATGGTTCATAGCCTTTTTAATAGGCTGTGGCAGTGTTTTTAGTGCATTCACAAATGAATTTGAAATGCATGTCCTCTCAGCTTGGACGAGAGTGTTCTTAAAACTTTACCAGGCTAGCTCAATGTCTCCCTTGACATTCACTTGGTCCCATTCTACTGTGTTTAGGCCTATTATCTTCCTGATTTTGCTGTAGTTGGTGTAAGTTCATTTAGTACAATTGTTTGTTTGTTGACTAAAGCAAGAAGCAATAGCCCTTCTCCTGTTTGTAATGATTTCTTTTTTTTTCAATTTTAGCTTGATTATTCATTTTAATTTTGATCAGTTTTGGGATTTATTTATTTATCTATAGCTGTATATGCTATCTTTATGTTATTGCAATTAGCTAATTTCATTTCTGTTTATTTATTCATTGTTAATAATATCTGCATGAATAAATTTGAGTTATTGTAGGAATAATTTATATTTGTTTTTGAGTTTTAATGTTGCTCCTTACTTTCATTTGAAAAAATTGTTTTTTTTATATTCAATTTCTGACCATTTTTCAAATAATGCTGGTAAATCCGGCTCACATTCCATGAAAAATTCCCTCCCCTCATAGGAAACTTCCTCCCATGTACAGTACACCCCCACTGTAATATTCCTTTTGGACAATGCCAGCCTTGCTGAAAATTCATTCCCCCCCCTCATAAATTTCTTGGAGAAGATTCAGCCTGAAAAATTATCCTTAACATATTTTCATTTGGAAAAGACTTCAAGTTCTAATCGTTTTTCTGATCATTCCGGAAATCCCTCCTGGAAATTAATTTTGATCAGTTTTGGGATTTATTTATTTATCTATAGCTGTATATGCTATCTTTATGTTATTGCAATTAGCTAATTTCATTTCTGTTCATTTATTCATTGTTAATAATATCTGCAAGTATAAATTTGAGTTATTGTAGGAATAATTTATATTTGTTTTTGAGTTTTAATGTTGCTCCTTACTTTCATTTGAAAAAATTGTTTTTTTTATATTCAATTTCTGACCATTTTTCAAATAATGCTGGTAAATCTGGCTCACCTTCCATGAAAAATTCCCTCCCCTCATAGGAAACTTCCTCCCATGTACAGTACACCCCCACTGTAATATTCCTTCCAGACAATGCCAGACTTGCTGAAAATTCATCCCCCCCCCCATAAATTTCTTGCAGAAGATTCAGCCTGAAAATTTATCCTTAACATATTTTCATTTGAAAAAGACTTCAAGTTCTAATCGTTTTTCTGATCATTCTGGAAATCCCTCCTGGAAATCCAAAAATGCCGAAAATTTCTCCCATTCAATTCCCCCAGAACATCTACACATGCAAAATTGAGTAGGCAAAGAGAAAGTAAGACAAATAAAAGGAATTTTGTATAGGAGTTCTATAAAATCTCACCAATGTAAAATAACTCCTGGAAAGTTCACCCCTAGAAATTTCCCTCAACACAGAAAATTATCCCCATGGAAACCTATCCCATGCACAAAATCCTTTCCATCAAAAAATGGCTGTACACTTCCAAATAACAAATACTATACACAAACAATGGGCAAATTTTATAGCTCAAAGACCTATGCACAGGGGCTGTGGGGGGGGGGGGTCATGTTATATCCATAGGCATAGTTTTGGGACTTTTCAATTATGCTAAACAAATGGCATTCTCAAAATTTTGATCAGACATTTTTGGGGGGAAAAGGACATGGCAGGGGGGGGGGGGCTAGTTACCCTCCAATCTTTTTTGTCACTGAAAAGGGAACTAGAACTTTAACTTCTGGTCATATGAGCCCTATCCCAATGTTCTAGGTCCATCAGTTTAATAAAATCAGCCCTGGAAAAAACAACAACAAATAAATATATATCTGTGATCTTTCTTCTGACAAAAAAAAATAAAATAAAAGAAAGTACAATATTCCACATTTTTGCAGAATGAAGCTTGAAACTTCTACAGTAGGGTTCTCTGATATGCCAAATCTGATGGCATGGTTTTCATTGAGATGCTTTGAATTTTAGGGGGTGTTCCCCCCTTTTCAAAAATTAGTTAAATTTTATCAGGCTTGTAGCCTTTTATCAGTAGCACTAAGCTTAATGAATCTTATGTTTGTTGTTACAAGTATTTTGCAGTAGGTTGCATCAAGACATGGCCAATTGTAGAAAGAGAAAAGCCAAGACAGATAGTCTAAGTATTTGAGAGGCAAATGTTTAAATGGCTCTTGGCTTTTCTCTGTCTACAATTAGCCATGTCTTGATGCAACCTATGCAACCTACTGCAAAATACTTGATAACTTCAATTCAAAATCAACAGACCAAAGGCCTTGACCAAGTCCATTGATTTTGAATCAAAGTTAACAAGTATTTTACAGTAGGTTGCATCAAGACATGGCCAATTGTAGACAGAGAAAAGCCAAGACAGATAGTCCAAGTATTTAAGAGGCAAATTTTTAAATGGCTCTTGGCTTTTCTCTGTCTACAATTAGCCATGTCTTGATGCAACCTAGTGCAAAATACTTGATAACTTCAATATATATGTATATATATATATATATATATATATATATATATATATATATATATATATATATATATATATATACATATAAAACAAAAGTGTTTACAAAAGTGATGAGTTCAACCCTCTAAAATGTGATCTCTCCAGTCCTGAACCATGGTACCCAACCACCTCAACCACAGTTATACTTGGTGTCACTTTTAGCTCAGACTGCTGCTTTAGCCTGCATGTTGCAAATCTAGTGAAAAAAGAAAATTACACCTTATATATATACACTATATATATATATATATATATATATATATATATATATATATATATATATATATATATATATATATATATATATATATATTATGTTTTAGAGGTAATTACTTGGCAAAAAAAAAAAAAAAAGAAAACTGTCATCCTAATCCAGCAATTGAGACAAATGTGCACTTGAATGAGGTTTTGACCTTACTTATCTATCCAACTACCTAGGACCAAACAGTATAACTGAACCATCAACCAAATAGATATAATACCAAACCCAAGTATATATATTATGGAAAAAGATTATTAAATTTGGAAAGAGCATAAAAAAAGCATTGAATGGTATTTTTACTTTATTTGTAAGTCAATAATATGAATAATTCCCCCCCCCCTGCTAATGTGCAAATATATACCCTGAATTGGTGTGTATAGGGGTGGGGTAAAATTCATTTGCAACAAAAATTATTATTAAAAATAAAAAAAAGGCATTGAGTGGTATGTTTACTTTATTTGTCAGTATACAATATGAGCTGTGAAATATTTACCCATTTACCTAACTCAACTAGCCCACTTTCCCAGATAGCAAAAAGCCCCTAAGCTATTATTTAACCATTAACATCTGAGACTATTTCAAGAGTAATTTTTTCTTCTTCTTCTTCTCTTTAACAGTAGGCGGGCTTTTCAGTAACACTATTTAGCCCTTTTCCTTTTGCTTCACTCTGTGAGCTACAGAGCTACTGGCTTGATTGCCTCATATTTATTAGATATATTCAGATATCTTTCAGCAGATCTTTCGACTCTAGGAGTTCAAATATAAGATGATAGATGTCCATTTCTATACTCTGTGTGCAGGTATAGTTGGCTAGGCTCTTGGCTGATAGTGGGATTTTGTGGTGTTTGAAGTATTTTAACAGTTTAGAAAGCAAGGTATGTTGTGCAGACATCAGCATATTACATTCAAATAGGCAATGGTCAAATGTTTCATTATTCATATTACAATGCCTGCAAAGAGGGGACAGGGGAATTGAACCACTTGAATTAGAAAGCTTATATGAGAAAGAAAGTAAATTTAGTCCATTTGTTCCAGAACGAATTCTATGATAAATTTTAGAAAGATACTTATTGGGAAAGGGGGAAAGGATAGGATTAATCTTATTAAAATTAATATCTGATAGCCTCCATCGGTAAATATCTCTAATTGGGATTGGTCTCCCACTTGGCTGGTCAATATTTATAGCATTTTTTGCTATTTCATCAACCTGATGATTACCACTTATGCCAGAGTGGCTAGGAATGTACTGAAAGTAAGTTTTTATGCCACTTGAAGCAAGATTATCAATAATACTGAGACAATGATAAGTGTCAATGTACAACTTGTATTGAGGAGCTGAGGCCAGCAACTCAAAGCTTGATAAAGAGTCGGAATATATGATAATAGTATTCGGATTTTCAATCAAAGAATGATTTTGCTTAAGGTGTTCTAATGCCATGATTATGGCATTTAACTCAACAGACATTATAGATAAATTATTAAATAATCTCTCGCCCATTGCAATTTTCAGGTGAGGAAGGAAAACACCACTTGCAACCTTCTCATTCATTTTTGACCCATCAACAAATATTTGGAAGTGATTTTTATAGGTAATTGTATTAAGTTCTGCAAATTTTTTCTGAACAAAAGCAATGGGGGTTAAATCTTTATTCCATTTTGAAAATTCAGTATTTATTATGGGAAATGACCAATTCCATGGAGGGGATTGGGGGAAAGTAGGTGCAATAGACTTTGCTGGTACAGGGAACTTCTTTTGAATATTGGCATACTCATCTGCAATACCTCTATACATGGCTGGATTTCTTAACCAATTATGTAATGTGGGTGAGCTATTTGATTCAATTTTTGTAAGATGTTTTATCAAGAGAAAGCTACGTCTCTCCCTTATTGTTGTTAATCCACTCTCCATAAGCAGAAACTTGGTGCTTGTGGGTTTCCTAAGACCAAATATGAGACGTATTATATCATTTTGTGTTGTTTCAATTTTTTGCATCTGGGTCTTTGCACATGCACCATAGACAATGAGCCCATAGTCAATATGGGGTCTTATATGTGATTTATAAAACTGGAGTATGGTTTTCTCCTTACAACCCCAGGGTGTGGAAAGAAGTCTTTTTAGTATATTTGCTTTTCTATAACATTTTTTTATTGTGTTTGAAATGTGGAGGTGGAAATTAAGTTTTTGGTCAAGCATGAGACCTAGGTAATTAATATTATTATCTTCTGGAATAGTTGTTTTATTTAGAGTTAGTTTTGCATTAACATGGTTTCGCTTCCTGTGAAATTGGATTATTTTTGACTTGGTGGGTGCAATGGGTAAATCTGAATGTTGAGAGAATTTTTCAAACTGGAAAAGTGACTTTTGCAGATTTGACTGTGCTATCTGAAAGGTGTTGCCAGATGACCATAGCACCAGATCATCAGCATATTGTAGATTCGTGTGGGGTAGGTTCATGTCCCAGAGATATAGGGCAAATAGGAGGCAACTGAGGACTGCTCCCTGAGGTAGGCCTTTGGATATTGTCTTTTGGGGTGAAGAGGCTGAACCAACACAAACAATGAAACTTCGCACTTCTATGAAGGATTTAATAAAGGATACTAGCTTGGGAGGTACTCCAAGGTTTGCAAGTTTATTTAAAAGGATTTGGTGGTTCACATTGTCATATGCTCCTTCAAAATCAAGGAAAGCTGCCACTAGGATATTATTTTTTGAGAAAGATTCATTTATTGCATTTGTTAGCAAAATGAAAGCATCTGTTGAGGAGTGGTATTTCCTGAATCCAGTTTGAGTGTGTGGGATCATGTTATTTCTCTCAACAAACCAGAGAAGTCTGTGATAAATCATTTTCTCCATTATTTTCCCCATCACAGGTGTAATCATTATGGGCCTATAAGACTCAGGGTTATCTTTTGGTTTATTTTTCTTTAGGATTGGTAGGAGGGACGAACATTTCCATATATTGGGGAACCTAGAGGATGCCCAAGCGTGATTATAACAATTTAGCAGTTCTTGTTTGTATGAAGGTGTGAGATTCTTTATCCATGTAGGGTGTATATTGTCATAGCTGCTGCTAGTTTTGGACCTAATATGATGTATTGCATTATTCAATTCCTGGATTGAAAATGGATTAGTTATGTACTCGGATCCTGGGCGTGGTTGGTAACTAGGGTTCATAGGAATTGTGGACAGATTGCTTTGATTGTTTGATGTTAGCTTATTAACACTCTCTGAGAGCCCCTCTGAAAGAGATCTGGGGGTCGTTGTAGACGAAGACCTTAATTTCAACTGCCACACCCGAGCTGCAGTAGCAAAAGCGAACCAAACTCTCGGTCTCATCAAACGTACAATGACAAGTAGATCCCCTGCAATAATCACAAAACTTTACAAGAGCCTGGTGAGACCAAGATTAGAATTTGGAATGTGTGTTGCCATACCAATTAATAAAACAGACCAGATGGCTCTCGAGTCTGTCCAAAGACGGGTGTCAAAATGCATAAAGGGGCTCAGAGACAAAGAGTATGAATACCGACTGCAGAGCCTTAAGCTACCAACTCTGACATACTGTCAGTAAAGAGGTGATATGATAATGACCTACAAACTGCTCAATTCTGATAACAAGGACCTCTTTTAGCCTGCCCAGTCGTCAAGAACCAGGGGTCATTCAGCAAAGCTTTTTTGGAAGCCTGCTAATACAAGGAAGAGGAACCATTTCTTCTCCAACCGCATCATAAGCCTCTGGAACGATCTGAGCAAAACGACAGTGAGTTCACCATCTATTGACAGTTTCAAAGCCAATCTTGATAAGGAATGGGAAACCAAACTATGGCTCACGCAATGGGATGAAGCTGATGTCCCGCGGCCCCATCATCACTAACTGGCGTACACTGGACTGGTCCATATCGCTAGCAAGTGCGATTTAAGGTAATTTTAAGGTAAATAGGTTAGCCTTTTCAATATCATTGTCATAATGGGTATTATTATGTATAAGCTCATACAGGAGTGGGTTGGGAGAAGTCTTTTTCCCACATATGTGGCTTATGACTTTATGTATAATTGGCTCATGCGTTTCTCTGGAGAGATTATTTGCAAAATTATTCCAGTATTTATATTTAGCATCTATTATAGTCCTTTTTAGATTAGATTCTGCTTGTAATTTTTTTAAATATGTAGTAGGTGTTGGTTTTTTTATGAATTCTGTCCTACCTGCCTTTTTTATCTTCCATTTATTTAGGCACTCATTTGTCCACCATGCTTTAGGAATTTGTTTAGGGAATGTTTTCTTAGGTGTTGTCCTGGGGATAGTATGATTAGCTGTATTTATTAGTAAAGATGTCAAGGCTTCAGCATGTGTGTCAACTGTTGTGTTAGAAATGCATGAACTTTGGGTGAAACTTGTAATTTCATCATTTAGCTTATTTTGGAAAATAGACCAATTTGCTTTAGTCTTGATATAATTGGAAGTATGAGAAGAAGTTTCAGCAGGTTCATTTAGGGAGCAAACTATAGCAAAGTGGTCTGTACACAGACTATCAATTTTATTTATGTAAATTTTGTTCAAAAAATTTAGAGACACAATTTGTAGGTCAATTGTGGAGAATTTGGCACTTTTGGGGTTAAAATATGTAATTAGGTTTGGAGGGGTAGCAACAGCTAATTCATTATTATTTGAAATCATATGCTCAATAAATTTACCAGCTTTATTTGCTGGTTTATTCCCCCACAAAAGGCTGTGGGCATTGAAATCACCACAAATAATGATGTTTTTTATCATATTAGAATTATTTATATAATTAAAGAAATCCTTGGCATCTGAAGTTTGGCCATTAGGGTTATAAAAGCTTATTATGTAGGTTTTTAAATTATTCAGACAAACAAATATACCAATTACATCAACATCATTTTCAAAATCTGCAAAATAGATGCCACAAAATTTTATATAATTATTAAATAATAAATCTACACCACCTCCTATTCTCTCTGAAGATCTATCCTTTCTCAGGATAGTGTATCCCAGAGACTTAATTTGTTGATTTTGGGTTAAATGAGTTTCCTGGAGGAAAGCAATATTAATGGAATTATTATTCATAAATGATATTAGTTCATTTAGCTTATTTTCTGTGAGTTATCTTACATTCCATTGGAGTATTGATAAATGTTGTGTTGTTGATTTATTCTTCATATGAATGTGTATCAATGTTCAGCTTTGTTAAAAGTAAAGCAAGATCTTTTTTTGCTTGAATGAGCATATAATCTGGGATGTAAATTTTTGCCAATTCTGCAATAATTTTTGTTTTCTGTAGTTGATGTATGTTCATGGCCTGAACTGCATTACAGTTTAGAATGAATAAGCATATATTTGGGGTTTGCATTTTTGGTAGTGCATCCTGTTTGTTGGTTAATGGATTGATTCCTGGTAGTGTTTCTGGTTTGTTTCTTCTTGGGAGGGAGGGCCAGGCTGGCCTCATCTCACCGGACACGGAGGCTTGTTGGCTTGGTGATTGCTTCTGATAGGGATTTGAGCTAGGGGGCTTAGAAGATGGTGTTTTATCTGGGGGGCTTGATGCATTGGGGGCATTTGACTGGGGGGTTTTGGTTGGTTTCATTACAGGCTTTATTTGGTATTGTTGGGCAGCATTTGCTTCCATTGCTGCAAAGGGGGATGGGAGTGCCTTCTCTGTTGATATTTGGAGTGTTAGAGCTCTTTTCTTGTATGCAGGGCATAATGATTTATTTGTAGATTCATGTGGGCCTTTGCAATTGATGCATGTAGGCTGAGTGTTGTTGCAAGTTGTCAGCTCTTTAGGATGGAAAGATTTACAATTACTACACTCTTGGAGAATTTCATTGCATTTGTTTGTTGTGTGTCCCAGTTTGAAACACTTCTGACACTGAATAGGCTTAGGTTTGTATTCCTTGTGTGGTTTGATTTGCCCAAATAGGAATAATTTTTCTGGGATATCAATTTAATCCTTCAGTGTGAATAAGAAGGATCTACTAGTTTTTAGGCCAGTAGAGTTAGGTTTTCCAAGTTGGGTAACATCCTCAACTGGGATTGTGTTTCCAGCCCTATCTGAAAGGCCTTCTTTTAACTCCTGAGTAGATATCTCTGGGGGAACATTATAAACTACTATTTTTGTTGGTGATTGTTTTGGGTTCCAATTAGATGCAATAATTGGGGTATTCAGAAGGAATTTAAGGTTAATTATTGTATCTGCTGATTTCTGATCTTCTACAGCTATTAGCAGAGATCCATCACGGTTAATGTTAAGAGAGAACATTGATTTTAGCAATTTAAAAATTGCAACTCTTATTGCAGAGATCATTTTTATTTCAAAGGGAGTAGTGGGATTAATTTTAAGGTAAATTCCTAAGTTTTTGGAGGGATGATCTTGGGCAGGGAGAGGGGAAATGCTTTTAATTGGGGAGATTTTTTCCTTTTTTAGAACTTCTAGAGAGGACCTCTTGAAACCCATTATCATCATTTATGGTTACATTAGCCCCTACACTTATCATTGTCCTATTCTCCGAATTGGAGCTATCATTTGAACTTTGAGAAAGTGTGCTTGACCAGCCAAGATGGGTATCTTTCACTATGGCGCATTCACTGGAATTTGATTTGGGATCTGGGGGGAAATTTTTTTTTGGAGGACTTCTAAACATTGCCTATTAGAAAAAGCTTTAAACAGAGAAAAACAAAACTAAAGCAAGAAGGGAAAATGGAATTATATCAAACAGTCTGCACTATACTATGGGGAGAAGAACACCACAGTATAGCCCTGAGGATGCATTGAGCAGGATTGGTTTGGTATAACTGCTGATTAGAAGCGATAATAATTCACAAGAAAATTTGTTTTAATTTTCTTATAGAGTTGCTGTTGCTGTTTAGACAAGGTTTTGTGAATATTCCTTTCTTCTTCTTCTATTTAACAGCAGGCGGGCTTTTCAGTAACACTATTTAGCCCTTTTCCTTTTGCTTCACTCTGTGGGCTACAGAGCTACTGGCTTGATTGCCTCATATTTATTAGATATTTTCAGATACCTTTCAGTAGATCTTTTGACTCTAGGAGTTCAATTATGATATGATAGATGTCAATTTCTATGCTCTGTGTGCAGATATAGTTGGCTAGGCTGATAGTGAGATTTTGTGGTGTTTGAAGCATATTAACAGTTTACAAAGCAAGGTATGTTGTCCAGACATTAGCATATTACATTCAAATAGGCAATGGTCAATTGTTTTGTTATATTACAATGCCTGCAAAGAGGGGACAGGGGGATTGAACCACTTGAGTTAGGAAACTTATACAAGAATGCAAGAAAATTTAGTCCATTTGTTCCAGAACAAATTCTATGATAAATTTTAGAAAAATACTTATTGGGAAAGGGGGAAAGGATAGGATTATTCTTGTTAAAATAAATATCTGATAGTCTCTATCAGTAAATATCTCTAATCAGGATTGGTCTCCCACTTGGCTGGCCAATATTTATAGCATTTTTTGCTATTTCATCAACCTGATGATTACCACTTATGCCAGAGTGGCTAGGAATATACTGAAAATAAGTTCTTATACCACTTGAAGCAAGATTATCTATAATACTGAGACAATGATAAGTGTCAATGTCCAACTTATACTGAGGAGCTGAGGCCAGCAACTCAAGGCTTGATAAAGAGTTGGAATATATAATAATATTATTTGAATTTGCAATCAGAGGTTGGTTATCCTTAAGGTGTTCTAATGCCATGATTATGGCATTTAACTCAGCAGACATTATAGATAAATTATTATATAATCTCTTGCCCAATGCAATTTTTAGGTGAGGAAGGAAAGCACCACTTGCTACCTTCTCATTCATTTTTGACCCATCAACAAATATTTGGAAGTGATTTTTATAGGTAGCCTAATTGTATTAGGCTAAGTTCAGCAAATTTTTCTGGACAAAAGCAATGGGGGTTAAATCTTTATCCACTTTGAGAAATCAGTATTTATTATGGGAATTGACTAATTCCATGGATGGGATTGGGGGAAAGTAGGTGCAATAGACTTTGCTGCTACGGGGAACTTCTTCTGAATATTGGCATACTCATCTGCAATGCATCTAGGCCTATACATGGCTGGATTTCTTAACAAATTATGTAGGGTGTGTGAGCTGTTTGATTCAATTTTTAAGATGTTTTGTCAAGAGAAAGCTACATCTCTCCCTTATTGTTGTTAATCCACTCTCCATAAGCAGAAACTTGGTGCTTGTGGGTTTCCTAAGACCAAATATGAGACATATTATATCATTTTGTATTGTTTCAATTTATTGCATCTGGGTCTTTGCACATGCACCGTAGATGATGAGCCCATAGTCAATATGGGGTCTTATAGCCTATGTGATTGGGGTAAAAATTCTGGTGGGGTAAAATTCATTTGCAACAAAAATTATTATTAAAATTTAAAAAAAAGGCATTGAGTGGTATGTTTACTTTATTTGTAAGTATACAATATGAGCTGTGAAATATTTACCCATTTACCTAACTCAACTAGCCCACTTTCCCAGATAGCAAAAAGCCCCTAAGCTATTATTTAACCATTAACATCTGAGACTATTTCAAGATTAAATTTTTTTTATCGATACGTAAAAACTTAGCATACTACTTAAAAATTTGAATATGTTGTGAATATTCGCTAGAGAAATTTAAATCGTATTTCTTCTACTGCTTCAGCAAATAGTTTCAGTAGAAATGAATTCAGAAAGCAGCAAAAAAATATTATAACATAATGATTATTCTTTTTAAAATAAATTACTGCTAGTTTTATCTTATTTTTTATGTTTAAAAATTTTACTATTACATCTTATATTTTAAAGTAATACATCTTCCACTATTGAGAAAAGAAAAGAAGATTCGGAATAAACAATTCGAATAAACTTTTTAATATTCTAATTTAAGGCCGTAATTTTGATTTTTCATTTATCCGCAAGATGTTGATGTGAAAAAGAATGTCCTCCAAACGAAAAGGAAGGTCAAGTACCAGTAATCCCTTGGTAGCTCAAACTACAACTCAAGGTTTTATAAGGTTAGGCAAGTTTCATTTAGGCTAATTGATTACTTAGGCTATTCTTTTGAACTATTTTGACTTCTACTTCGCTATATATGAGCTTATCTGCTCTTCAGAAGTATGATGCTATAAAATTGTACATAGGCTACTCTCTTTGCAGCTTCAATAATTCTCTCTGAATCAGTAGGCTAGTCTAGGTCAAGCCTACTTTCTTTTATTTTATAGATAGCCCGCTCCTCAGAACCACAAGTCTATAACATCTGTTGAAATGGTGCAACTTTTGCCCTAATCATAGGTTACTATCCAGTGAAATATGAACATGGCCTAGGCCTAGGCCTATGCTTTGTATCTGATTTGGCATTCACTTCAGATCAAAATGACATAAACTGTAGGCTACCATTGTCTGAAATGTGGATTTGTCATTTTTACCAGTGCTGCTTCAAAAACTATTTTAGTTTTATCCTATGGGTGTGATTTGGTTGTTAAAATTAAGATATAGGCTAGCCTAATTATGGTTTGAAAGTGAATCTTTACCAAATGTATTTACAGCATAATCAAGGCTCAGGGGAAGTGTAATGGCCCTCATTCTTTTGCTAAAACCTGAAGGATTTGGAAAATGCATCTCAAATTAGACTTAACTAAAAAAATCACAATGGGGCTTAAAATTAAGGAGCTAAATTCAAAGAGAACAAGACCTGTCTTTTTTAGAAATAATAAAATTCAAGATAAGCACCTTTCCTGCTGTCTTAGACAGTAGTTGAGATAGGTCTAGGCCTAGGCTATTCCCAGAGCTTGAACTATGGCATGGAAAAGGTGCTTGAAGTTTATACCTGTACTCTTTCTCCCTCTCCCTTTTCAGAGTATACTGATTATTAATGGACTTAGACTGACTTCATGTTATAAAAGTCAAACTATCAGAAATATTTTAGTCAATAGGCTATGTAGCAGATTTCATAACTGACATAGAGACTAGGTGGTCACATTAATTTATTCCTTTTTGTATGCTCTATCCAAATATACTAGGCTAATTAATTCACTTGCAAATACACTCACCTCTCCACTTAATGGTCCTTTATATAGCCTTAATAATGTTTTTCTTCATTACATTGATACAGTCATACCTTCTAACTCTTGTACTACCCCAGTTATCTTCTCAGTTTGTAAGTTATTTCTGACTTAAAGTGTAATTACATGTGTAATTCATTCAACTGTTATATGAAATAAATTTCAAAAGCATATTTTAATGGAAAGAAGCACAATAATCTGATTAGTGGAAACATCCTAGTTTTTGAAAACACATTTTTTTTTTACCCCACTACCCAAGCAAAGTGTGTGTCTCTTAATTGTGCTAAAATTAATACAGTGCTTTAAAACAGTGCTTAATTGTGCTTTAAAACTGTACAGTTTTAAAAAATTTGGAAAGATATTTCTAAAAATTTGAAAAACAAACTAATATAGCTGAAAATCTTTAGAATTGTCTTTTCAGAACTAGAGACAAAATAAAGTATATTCAAGCCGCAATTAAGAAAAAAACATACTATTCTTGAAAGTTAAGACACCTGTCTTTCATGGAATTTTTAAAGTCATCATGGTTGCAGCGGTAGCTGCAACCCTGTAAAGAGAAAACCACAGCCCATAGTAAACAAAGTTGAAAAACATGTTAAAAAAAACTACATAGTTAAAAAAGATTGTCATCTGACACTGATTCAGGAATGGTAACTATTATTTTGATTTGGTGTAAAAGTGAAAGTTCACTGTGAGAAGAAATTTATTGTGATTTCAAAGAAAAGCCTGAAACCCCTTGAAAATGGTGTCAGATCAAAACAAAAAGTGTACCATTAGAATCAGCAGGGTACAAAAACATTTAAGGTAACTTACAGTCCCCCACCTTTAACAACAAGGAAAATCACTTTTTTGCATGGGTAGCACTGATCTTTTTTCTTTTCTTTTTGTGTTTCTTTCAGGCCTAGCAGGTTACCAGATTACTTTACAAGAGATGTTTATTGGCTCTTTCAAAAACTATTTTTCATAGCTATGTTCTTTTTATAAATTCACCATCTGTAAGTGCCATTTCTTAAGAGGTTGGGCTAGTGGGCTATGGGAACATGATAGACAGATGTTTCATAGCTCCTGTATAAGCTATTACTCATATCTACATTCTTCCTATAAATTCACCCTCTGTGAGTTCCAAATGGCACTTTTGGTTTCATGTCTCAAGTGGAAAAACTGGGGCTAGTGGGCTACCAGAATTTTTTAGATTAATGTTTAACAAATTGTTTGAAAGCTATTGCTCACATCTAAGTGGCTTTTATCAATTCTAGCATACTCATTTAGCCATAACCTATTCCCTAAGACATAGCTCAATGTCCCTTTGCCTTTCCTGCTCCCTGAAAGTTCCAACTTGGTGCTCTAAGCTGTTCCCAAAATCCTTGACAAGGCATTTTTTTGTCCATGAAACTCTACAAAGCACCAATATACCCTCAACTTAAGGTTGGAAGTCCTTGAGATCCCTTTTGTTTTTTTGGTAGACTTAAACAAAATCAGGTTTAGCTTTTGCCTGTTGACTCTACTTGAAAGCAACTCAACCTCTTTACCTTAATTTGCACTTAATTGCTGGGCACACATAGCTGATTTTGGGAACCTATTTCAGCATCAGTGGACAAACAATAGCAGCAAGAAAAATTTGTTGAAAGAAAAATTGTTGAATGATTGATCTCAGCTTATTTCTCAGCTCAGTAGTAGGGTTTTCACCACAGACATCTCTGGCTGACTATTTATTTGTATCCCTATTTTTTATTGTGATGATTATGATGAAAATTGGTGCTCATTTTGTAAATCAGTGCAGAAAACTAGAAAATTTTTCATGCTCAAATTCATGCTGATTTTTTTTTAAATCAGCACTGATTTGAAAATCAGTTCCCAAAATTGAATTGAATTGAACTTCATTGAATTGAATTTCAAATACTTACAATTTTTGAATAGCCTCAATATAGAGATTCAGTTAACGCCGGTCTCCTATACTGAGGCTTCGAACAGTGCAACCAGGTTGCCACGGTCAGTAGGATTTTACTAGGTCTAGTAAATTAAGAGTACCTAGGAAATTTCAGTGCTGTCAAGATTCGCCGAAATGGTAGCACCCCGAAAAATTGTTTCGGAAACAAAAATTATTCAAAAGAAAACTTGTGCATAAACAAAAGACCCGTGATTGCATGGGCTAGTTGAGTCCCATAAGGAGCAAAATAAGGTCCATGCTGGATTGGTTCTGCTCCATGTCAATGATGGTAATTTGGAATGTCCTTGTGTTGGGGGCCCAGTGATGTTGCATTAGTTGGCAGCTGTGAGGGATGGATTGTCCCACTCATATTTCCATGGCTTGTTGTTCCATTCTTTGTCAAGTCTTGACTTAAAGGAGGCAGTAGTGGGTGCAGTCACAGTTTTGTCTTGAAGGTTGTTCTAGTTGCTGGAAATATGCTGGATGAAAAAGTTTTGGCACATTGTGGTATTCACTCTTTTCTTTGCTAGCTTCTGTAAGTGTCCTCTAGTGTTGTGTTGACCTGTATGTTTTGTGAGGATGGTGGTGTTTGGTTGATTATTATATTTGTAGGTCAGCATCATTTCACATCTGCAATGTCTGAAGACCAGTGTTAGTAGTTTTAGGTGCTTCAGTCTCTTATCATTCAGCATATTTTCAGACCCATGATGCAATGTATGACACATCTTTGAACTCCTTCAGTTATTTTGGTGTTGTATTTGAAGGAGAGGAAGGTCAGACAGTTTCCAAAATCCAAGAATGGCCTAACAATAGCCTTGTAAAGTCTCAGGAATACAGTACAGGAGTGGCTGGTGATAGTGCATTTCAGCAGGCCTAGACTTGAGTTAGCTTTCAATACTGCTTGTTTCCAATGGCCACAGAACTTCAGTTGCTCATCAACAAGTACTCCCAAGTCTCATTCTTCATGACTGGTTTGTAGCTGAATATCAGACTGCAACTTCTGGTCATGCATGGTATACTCGTGGTGAGTCATTGCCATTGCCAAAATGGAGGACACTGCATTTATTGATGTTGAACTTGAGCACCTTGAATTTTCTTGCTTAAAGCCTATATCCACAAAATCTTGGAATCTTTTTTTACCTTCTCAGTAGCTTCTTCAAGAAGCCTTTGTACTGCTTTTCTCTCCTCCTTTCCAACTCACTTTTTTCAAGCCTTATCTTTTCCCTGGAGCTGCATGTCTTATTTTACTGCCTTTTCTTATCCCCTCTCTTCTTACTTTCTGTTTTATCTTTTTCTTTTGCTTTGAACTCCTCTTGACCCTTCCTACTATGCTCTATAGTTTGTAGCTCTGATAAGTATTCCACACCAAAGACAACAATTATTTGGCAATAGGTAATAACTTAGGTTTGCTCTCAAACTTTTCAGAGAATCAGAGACAAATTTCTGGCATTGAGCATTTTCACCCTCATTGAAGATGTTTCTTTGCTCACAAACTATCCTTACTATTTAAAATCTTGTTAACATCAGCATTTCCATAGTATGCAGAAAGCAGCTTTCACTATCTTTGAGACTAGGAGTTAATCTAACAGTCTCTGACTAAAATGTTTCCAACTAAAAACAGGGTTCCAGTATACATTAGACCCTGATGAAGCTCTGTCCTTAGGCAAAATTGGTTCCAGGCCTAGAAAGCTCCATTTGTCAGAGACATCTTTAGAATTTACATGTCAATCTATTTGTATCTCCTTGGCCAAGGTAATCTATTAGTGTTTCAGCTCTATTGGACACAAAAAGTACCAAACCTTAAAACAATCCTCCATAACCCCCTCCCAATTTTCTGTCACAATGCACATTCAAAGTGATTGGCCCAGCACTGGCAACATGTAATGTTTTTTTACATAGTGTTTTTTCATGTTGATGATAAAAAATAAAATACATACAAATTACTTGCCATGTTGGGTAAGAACCATATTCCAAAAAGCTCATAATAACCTATCCACTATTTTTTTTTTTTTTTTTGCATCAGTCCTATAGGTGTAAATGTATACATCCAAGCCAGAAAAGGGCATCCTAAACTACAGTGCAGGAAAGCATGGAAGGTGGGTTCATACAACAAAATACAGGAGTAATGCAGGGACCAAGTTGGACATAATAGTTTATTATTAAATAAGAAGAAATCTAAGTTCACAGAGCCTGAAATTATCTTGTTTGTCTCCTTTTTAATACAACTCTTGCATATTTGCATCACTTCATTTATATAGAAAAAGACAATACCATAGTAACATTTAAGCTAGACAGCAATTTCAGACAAAGATTGATACTAACACCAGCCTACCCAAAGCTTCAAACCAGGGCATTGTGGTAGATCTGTCAGATGTTGAATTAAAAAGCAGGCAGAAACACTCATCTACTACTCTTCCTTTAAAATTACACTTCCTAGGAACAGGCCCTTGCCCATCAGTTTCAATAATGGTTGTTAGTTCATTATCTTTAGCATCCCAGGAGGTGAGCCAAAATCTGTTGGGCCACTCCCTGTCCACTGCTGACTTGAACACATCCATACTGATATTACTGAGGCTACTGTTGTTTCACCAAAGGAGTTCAAGAGGCCAAAAACATTATTGAAGAAAATTTAAATTATATAAGTTGTTAAGTGGCAGGGGCAGCTGCCCCCTAGATATAATTTGCCCCTTTTCTGACCTTATTTGCCCTCTCCTCCAGTCTGTTTTTAGCCCTCTCTTGTCCACTTTGAGTATTAATTGGATTTTGTATGATTATGCCTTCAATTATCTTTCATTTAATAAAAGATGCAAATTTTATATTATACAAGTGTATAGCAAATTCAGATGATTGAAGTCAATGAACCTATTGTTTTCTTTGCCAATAGTGTGTGATTAATTAAAGAAAGATAATATTTTTAAACTGAGACAACCAGCTAAAAAAACTGGTGAATAATTTGGCATCACCAGAAGCTGTGTCAAGTAAGGTATGTAAATTTGCCACTAATGGTTTGACCTTTTCCTGTAAGTAAGGGAGTTTTACAGGGAAGTACTCTATCTCCAAAATTATTTTGTATATTTATTAATGATATTGTGCAATTTTTCCAACGCCAATGGGCACCAACACTTCGTCTTGGAAATTTGAATCTTTCAATGTTGCTTTTCGCAGATGAATTTACCCAAGGAAAGACTTATTTCTGCTGCTTATAAGGATCTTCTCACCCAAAAAAGTAAAACCACTTGGACAGCACAGATCAGAAAAATACTACAGGAAACAGGCTTTTCAAACGCGTGGAATGGAGGACAGGGACCACTGGACCAAGAAAACTCCATAAAGGAATTCCAAGCAAGATTGCACGACCAGGAAATTCAACTTTGGTGGACAGCTTTAGAGAAGTCGAATAGTCTTACTTTGTATAGAGATATAAAGCGGATTTATGGACAGGAGGCATATTTGAAGCTGGGATTACCTAGTAAGTATATGAAAACGTGGATTCAGCTTCGAGCCAATTGTCTACCAATACAAGGAAAAGAAGTTTGGAAAAATAGAGAAGGTCCGGAAACGCAGCATACTTGTCTAAAATGTGGTGAGAATGATTTTGGGCTGGGTCATTTCCTCCTGCGATGCCGGCAGCTTTCTCATATAAGGGGGGAGGTTTTAAAAGAGGGTAATGATTGGCTACTTTGGGGGATTTTGAGTTTGGATTCACCACAAACGGTAGTAGGTGTGGTGAATTTTGCATTGAAGGGTATGAGTGTTGATTAAGAGGATAGTGATTTTAGTATGTATTCATTTTATTTATCCTTTTTCTTTTCTTTTTGTTTTGTATATGGCTGTAAAAAAGCTTTAATAATACATTATTATTATTATTATTATTATTATTATACTTTTTTTTATCTAAGCCTATGTTTACTTCATGTAACAACTTCTTGGCAATTAAAATTTAAGTTTCCCTTAACCTTAAACCGTCTCAAATTCCATTATGCAGACGTAGAAGGATGGCTCCCTGTGGCATACCTGCTAATGCTGGCTTCAAAGCTTGGTTGTGGACTCTGGCGCATCCTAGGGTCAAAAATTGATAACAAGAGGACAAGAATTGGCTAGATTGGAAATTTTTTGGGGCTAGTGGTTTTTGGCACTGAATTCAAATTTTTATACTCATAACTTTATCAAACTTTTAATTTTGAGTTTTTTATGTTATTATTAATTGCTTCAAGAAATGATTTGCATTTTTGCAAGGTCATGACCAAGACTAATTATTAAAATCAGTTTATGCTTAAAAATTGATTATGATAATGGACACATGATCATTTTTAAATAACTTGCTTTTTCCCTTGTTATTTACAGCTAGCTGGTTTAATTTACACTAACCTATGTTATTAGCCAACATTGCTAAGCATGTTTTTATTTTGTAACTGACCTTTTTTTGCTGATAAGGCATGGCTTGTCATGATAAAAGGCCTTTAGTGTTTTTTTTTCTAATTAATGAAGAAGCTAACAGCAATTCTTATAAAAAAAAGGCTCAATACCTAATTCAATTTGGTCTGTATATTTGTCCAGTATTTTATAGTATTGCTTTTCACTTTTTTTGTACTTTAGTTTGGGATACAGCTTTTGGATTGGGTCATTGTTACTACTATAGTCTTCTAGTGACCATTCTTAATATATCTTGCTTGAAGTAGCTGGGAGGATCTGTAATTTCTCCTTTTCATTACTTAACTCCAAAGGCTGATAATCTCTACAGTTACTTACCTCAAATCATGCTTGCCTGTATGATAAGATGGTAGAAACCTTTTACCTTAATTTGCACTTCAGAGCAAAATTAAGATCCATATTGGATCTGTTGTGCTCTGTGTCAAGGATGATGAAATTTGTCACTATGTTAGGGCCCAGTGACATGCCATAAAAGAGGTTATGGTGAACATTATATATTGTGGTCACCATTACTCAGTAATGGTGACCAAAATATAGGTATGGGCTGTAATGACCATTCTTCAGTGGTTTAAAGCTGATACCACCACACAACAACAATTTTGGATAGAATATGCCATATGATTGCATATGATAAGCAATATCAGCCTCCCAGCAAGACACTCTTATGATGAGGTTGGCATTAATGGGTAATTGAATGGGATGGGTAGTCCCACTCATATTTCCATGACTTGTGAGGTCATTCCTTGTCAAGTTTAGATTTAAAGGATTCAGCTGTGGGTACAATCACCATTTCACTTTGAAGACTATTCCAGTTGTTGACAGCATGCTTGGAGAAGAAATGATGCCACATTTGTGTGTTAAATGGATGTTTTGACATCTTATTTGAGTGGTTTCTTATATGTTGCTGGCTGGAATGTCTGGTAAAGAGGGGGTTATTTAGTTGAGGATTACACTTGAAGGCCAGCATCATGTCACCATGTCTGAAAATAAGTTTTGGCAGTTGCAGATGCTCAAGTTTCTTGTTGTAAGGGACATTATGCAAGCCAACTATCCACTTTATGGCATACAAAGTGGAGCCTCAATTAGGCTAGTATTATTCTTATAGGAAGAGGAGGTAAGACATGCACAAAAATCTAATACAGGTCTGACTATCACATTATAGAGCTTTAGAAAGACTTTGCAGAAGTGGCTAGTTACAGTGCATTTAAGGAGACCAAAGCTTGAATTTGTTGCAAAGCTTTGGCTTTTGTAGACATCTTGCTTGTGGGATGCCATTGCTAAGATTAGATGGTTTCTCAGTTCAGCCTCTATTCAGTTTTTCCAGTCTTCAAACACCAACCTTAAATAAGCTAAGGATTTGTGACTTATCAGTCGGCACAGAGGGATAGTTATTAAGGGAAACAGCAAATAAGTCATTGTTTTCTACTCTGATGCCAGGGAAGATTCAACTTTTGGCAGTAGCCTCTTGTGTTGCTGGTTTTACGTTTCATTTATTTATTGTAATTTCTGTTTGTTTTAGGTTTGACTTATTACATGGCTTGATTTTTGCCCATTTGAGGTCTCCACCTCCCCCTCCCCCTCCCCCCTTAAAAGCTGCTCCTCAACTTCAATTAATGGATAGTGAGGTGCCTATTTTCTACTCAAACCTAGAAAAGACAGTCAGTTGACCTATTCAGCTAGCTACATTGAAAAACAACACAGAAGCTATGAGGCATTTGCCCCTGATGGTGTCATTCTGAGTGGTTTGAGACAGTGACTAAAATTAATTTCATAACAGCCAGCATATAAATGTGCTCCCTAAAACATGTCAAATTTTGGAGATTCTCAGTTTACTCAAAATATGTAGTCTTTCTGTGTCAATTACTGGAAGGACTGTTTTGTACAGTGTCACTTATACAAATTTTTACTTAAGTCCTTTTTTTTGTTAAAAAGTACTTACCTTTCTGCACTATAGAAGAGATTCTTCCAGCCTGGCATAATTTAAAGGTCCTAACTTCTTCAAATCATAAATAAATCTCAAATTTGGAACTTTCTTTGTCCCTGAAAGTATATTATTGCCAACCAGTTGTGGGAAAACTAATGCTTGGGTGTGAAAGTGTTAAGAAAAGGTTTTTTTTTGACAGGCCTATATTTAAAACTGTTCATTTTTGGCCTTAAATTTTTCCTACTGCCCAAAGTATTCTTTTGTCTTGGGATTTCCTCCAAGTGTCCTTGTGAATGCTATCATATTTTTATTTCAACATCTGCCAAAAAGTTGACTGCTTTGTAGAATATGTCTTTCTGCATTTTTTTTTTCAGTAAATCACATTTTAAATTGGATTGAATTTGTTCCAAATTAAATTTAAACAAGATTTGTCAGGTTGGAGCTTATGTTTTCTGAAACTACTGATCAGATTCCTTCACTTGAATTATATAGGTTTGCAGTTAAATACAGTATGCTGGAGAGATTCCATCTATGACTGACAAAATCAACATGCAGGGGAAGCTGATTTTTTCCTAGGATGTGTGTATTATATATATATATATATATATTAGTTCATTCGGGTATGGTATATATATATATATATATATATATATATATATATATATATATATATATATATATATATATATATATATATATATTTCATTCGGGTAGGTAGGTCAAGCTTTTCTAGTTGTTGCTTGTAGGAGTTTTTTTTTTTTTTTTTTTTTTTTTTTTTTTTTTGTTTTGCAAAAGGGAGATTGGTTGCTCTACACTGGACTTTCTCAAGTATCTCCAAGTCACACTTAAAGTGTGGGTTGGCAACTGACATGCCAAACTAAAGGTCGGGACAAACAAGGGCTGTGTAAAGCTTCTTGATAACTCATGGTTGGCAACTTGTTAATGAATCGCTTGATCAAACCAAGGACCTCGTTTGCCTTAGCTGCTTGATTCTGACAGTGACTATGAAACTTAAGCTTATTTTCAATTAATACCCCAAGATCACGCTCTTCCTTGGCTCTCTGAATGGGTATATTGGCTCCTGCTATTCAACCCCTGCACACCATACTATTCTGAATGGGGCAATTATCCTGGTATTCAAAATTGCATACATTCTTGTCAATTTTCAAGGAAGTTCCAGGAAATAATTCAGTAAGATGATCCTGCATTTGGTATATCAGTGAGTATTTTGTTTGTTGGTTGGGATAAATGTACTCCTCTATACTTGAGCCTCACTTGGGGGGGGGGTAAAATTTGCCCCCTCCCTCTTGGATGTGGGGTATTTTCTTTCAAAAATGTCTTTTGGTATTTGAAACAAGATAATTGAAAAAAAATTAAAATTGTCCCCCTAGATTTTGAAGAAAAAAACAGTTTGCCCCCTCCCACCTATATCTGTGTGAATTGGTGCCAATGCCTCTGTACCAAGACAATTGCAATTGAAGTAGAAGGAAATTTCAATTTTTTCTGGATTTGATTCAGCCAAAAAATTGTGTCTGATGTATTTTCTTGAATTTAATTGTTTTCTGATTTTTCAGTTCAAACCAAGATAGAATAATGAAGTCAAAGGATATCAAAGAGAAGGCTCAAATTCCTAGTAGCTCATTGCCATCTGTTTATAGCAATCCAAGATTCATGCACATAGTCACAGCATTAACTGGAAATATAGGAAGAGTATGACAATTTTTATTTTTCATTTAAGCTATTTATCCTCATTTCCCCTCTATCTAGGTATCTCTCTCCTACTTCCCCTTTCTCTTCACCTCTATCTCTCTTGCTCTGTTTTTCTCAAAGTTTCCTGCTCTTCTTTTCCCCCTTTACTTACTCAATCTAGACTTCACGCAGGTTAAGACCTTAAGCTGAAAAGAAATATGTGCATACAAAGGGCAAAAACAAACATATGACCGAGTTGGAAAAAATGACCATATTGAGTAAAAAAAAAAAAAATGACAACACATTAATGCATGATTGAAAGAACACAAATTGTATGTCAGTCAATGATGACGTGGCATTACAAAAAAAAAAAGAATAAATAATAACATCCTGGAGAGATACACTCTCACTATAACTGCACACTAGAAGAAATGGAAAATAATTTCTCCTTGGAAAATAATCCCCTGGAAATAGAGTTGTTCAAGTTTTTATATTAATAATCCTAGCTATTCATCCAAATTTAATTGAAATCTAATACAAGATTGAAAATTAGAAATCTACTTAATCCTATTACAACAATAAGGTCAAAGGATTGTTTACTAGCAAACAAAAAAAAATTGGAATTTCGAGGGAAAAAAGTTGGGTGACCTTGACCAGCTTAATTCCAACATACCTGACCCGTCTGAAGTTGCTTCTAATAACCTTAACAGTTTCCTCAGTTCCATCATCCAGAGCCTTCTAACACTTTCTTTTCAGTTCTTTTACATGTCCATGTCATATCAAAAGTAAGTTGCCCCAGTCCTGTGATCAACTGAGACCCATATTGATAACTCCCTAACTTAGCAAAGATAGCTGAGAGTTTTATCTACCACTCTCTGTCATATGCAGCACAGTAGTGCTGCCTAAGTAAAGAATGATGTTGGTACAAAATATTATTATTATTTTACTAGTATTATTATTTTGTTAATGGTAATATTATAATAGTAGCATTATTTATAATATAATGATATTATATAGTAATAGTCAGGCCCGTATCCGGGATTTTTGTTCAGGGGGGGGTTTTACTAATTTTTGACTTTTTTGGGGGGGGGGGTTACTAATTTTTGACTCAGTTTTAGACTAATTTTACTGATTTTTACCTAGGTTTTACTAATTTTCGACTTATTTTCGAGTCGGTCAAAAATTTTGGGGGGGGGGGGGTTCAACCGGGTAACCCCCCCCCCCCCTGGATACGGCCTTGGTAATAGTAGTATTATTTTTTAATAGTATTATTATTATTTTTTGGTCTTAGACCAAGGCACTTCTTATCAAAGGAGTTGTCATAGAAACTTCGAAAATGGCTCATTTGATTGGAAATTGGAAGGGCTAGTGCCCTTTTTAATAGTCAAAAGTTATTGGAAGACAACTAACACCCTTAAATGCCCACTATTTCCCCAAACACATCCAATCAAAATTTTGAGATAGCCATTTTGTTCAACGTTGTTGAAAGATCTAGAAACTAGGTCTTTGAGGATGACAGCCCCCCCCCCCCCTCTTCCAGCCCTCAGGACAAGCGTTGTAAGTTATGTCCTGTGGGGCATATAGGATTTTTATAGAAAGGGTTGTTGTAGAAACTTCAAAAAGGGTTCATTTTATTGGAAATTGAAATGGCTTGTGCCCTTTTTAATAGTCGAAGTAATTGAAGGGCAACTGACCCCCCTCTCATGCCCACAATTTCCCCAAACACATCCAATCAAAATCTGGATAACCATTTTGTTCAGTGTAGTTGAAAGTTTTGAAAATTATGTCGTTGAGGATGACAAACCCCCCCACACCCCTCAGGGCAAGGGTTGTAAGTCTGTGCCCTGGAGGTATATAAGGTTTTTATAGAAAGTGTTGTTGTAGAAACTTGAAAAAGGACTCATTCAATTGGAAATTGAAAGGGCTAGTGTCCTTTTCAATAGTGAAAAGTGATTGGAGGCCAACTAATCCCCCTTTCACGCCCACCATTTCCCCAAACACATCCAATCCAAATTTTGAGATAACCATTTTGTTCAACATAGTTGAGAGTTCTGGGAAGTAGGTCTTTGAGGATGACAGCCCTCCTCCAGCCCTCAGGACAAGCGTTGTAAGTTATGTCCTGTGGGGCATATAGGATTTTTATAGAAAGCATTGTTGTAGAAACTTCAAAAAGGCCCATGCCCACAATTTCCCCAAACACATCCAATCAAAATCTGGATAACCATTTTGTTCAGTGTAGTTGAAAGTTTTGAAAATTATGTCGTTGAGGATGACAAACCCCCCCACACCCCTCAGGGCAAGGGTTGTAAGTCTGTGCCCTGGAGGTATATAAGGTTTTTATAGAAAGTGTTGTTGTAGAAACTTCGAAAATGGGCTCATTCAATTGGAAATTGAAAGGGCTAGTGCCATTTTTAATAGTAATAAGTGATTGGAGGGCAACTAACCCCCCTCTCACGCCCACCTTTCCCCCAACACATCCAATCAAAATTTTAAGATAGCCAATTTGTTCAACGTAGTTGAAAGTTTTTGAAAATAGGTCTGTGAGGATGATAACCCCCCTCAGAGCCCTCAGTTCAAGGGTTGTAAGTTATGGCCTGGGGGCATTGCATCTTAGGTTTTTTATAGAAAGCGTTGTCATAGAAACTTAAAAAGGGCTCATTTGATTGGAAATTGAAAGGGATAGTGCCTTTTTTGATAGTAGAAAGTGATTGGAGGGCAACTAACCCCCCTCTCACGCCCACCATTTCCCCAAACACATCCAATCAATATTTTAAGATAGCCATTTTTTACAACGTAGTTGAAAGTTCTGGAAATTATGTCTTCGAGGATGCCCCTCCCCCCACAGCCCGCAGGGCAAGGGTTATAAATTATGCCCTTGGGGTATATAGGGTTTTTTAGAAAGTGTTGTCGTAGAAACTTCAAAAAGGACTCATTCGATTGGAAATTGAAATGGCTAGTTCCCTTTTTAATAGTCTAAAGGGATTTGAGGCAGCTAATCCCCCTCTCACGTCCACCATTTCCCCAACACATCCAATCAGAATTTTGAGATAGCCATTTTTTTCAACGTAGTTGAAAGTTCTGGAAATTATGTCTTTAAGAATGACAAACCCCCACACACCTCAGAATAAGGGTTGTAAGTTATGCCCTAGGGGGCATATAAGGTTTTTATAGATAGCATTTCGTAGAAAGTTGAAAAGGGCTCCATTGATTGAAAATTGAAAGGGTAGTGCCCTTTTTATTAATCTAAAGCGATTGAAGGGCAGCTAACCCCCCTCTCACGCCCAGCATTTCCTCAGACACATGCACTAAAAATTTTGAGATAGCCTTTTTTAACGCAGTTGAAAGATCTAGAAATTATGTCTTTGAGGAGTGCACTCTCCCACAGTCTTCAGGGCAAGGGTTGTAGGTTATGGAAGGTTTTTATAGAAAGTGTTGTCCTAGAAACTTGAAAAAGGGCTCATTCAATTGGAAATTTAAATGACTAGTGTCCTTTTAATAGCCAAAAGTGATTGGAGGGCAGCTAACCCCCCTCTCACGCCCACCTTTTCCCCAAACACATCCAATCAAAATTTTGAGATAGCCATTTTGTTCAAAGTAGTTGAAAGTCCGGGAAATTACATCTTTGAGGATGACAACCCCCCCCCCCACCCCCACAGCCCTCAGGGTAAGCGTTGTAAGTTATGCCTTGGGGGTATATAAGGTTTTGATAGAAAGCGTTGTTGTAGAAACTTCAAAAAGGGCTCATTCAACTAGAGATTGAAAGGGATGGTGCCCTTTGTAATAGTTGAAAGTGATTGGAGGGCAACTAACCCCTCTCTCACGACCACCATTTCCCCATACACATTCAATCTTCAAAATTTTGAGATAACCATTTTGTTCAACATAGTTTTGGAAACTAGGTCTTTGAGGATGAAATTATGTCGTTGAGGATGGCAAACCCCCCACATCCCTCAGGGCAAGGGTTGTAAGTTATCCCATGGGGGCATATAAGGTTTTTTTTTATAGAAAGTGTTGTGGTAGAAATTTCAAAAACGGCCCATTCAATTGGAAATTGAAAAGGCTAGTGTCCTTTTTAATAGTCGAAAGCGATTTAAGGGCAACTAACCCCCCTCTCATGCCCATTTTTCCCCAAACACATTCAATCAAAATTTTAGATAGCCATTTTGTTCAATGTCGTTGAAAGTTGTGGAAATTAGGTCTTTGAGGATGATAACCCCCCTCAGAGCCCTCAGGTCAAGAGTTGTAAGTCATACTCTTGGGGCATATAAGGATTTGTATAGAAAGCAATGTTGTAGAAACTTCAAAAAGGACAAATTTGATTGAAAATTGAAAGGGATAGTGCCCTTTTAATAGTTGAAAGTTATTGGAGGGCAACTAACCACTCTCTCATGCCCATCATTTCCCCAAACACATCCAATCAAAATTTGAGATAGCCATTTTATTCAACGTAGTTGAAAGTTCTGGAAATTAGGTAGTTGCAAGTTTTGGAATAAGGGCTAATTTGATTGGAAATTGAAAGGGATAGTGCCCATTTTAATAGTCGAAACCGATTGAAGGCCAACTAACCCCCTCTCACGCCCACCATGCCCCAAACACATCCAATCAGAATTTTGAGATAGCCAGTTTTTCAACGTAGTTGAAAGCTCTGGAAATTAGGTCTTTGAGGATGACAACCTCCCCCCCCTGCAGCCATCAGAGTAAGGGTTATAAGTCATGCCCAGGGGTAATATAAGGTTTTATAGATAGCGTTGTTGTAGGAACTTCAAAAAGGGCTCATTCGATCGGAAATTCAAAGGGCTAGTACCCTTTTTACTAGTAGAAAGTGCTTGCAGGGCAACTAGCCCCCTTCTCACGGCCAGCATTTCCCCAAACACATCCAATAAATATTTTGAGATAGCCAATTTTTTCAACTTAGTTGAAGTTCTGGAAATTATGTTTTTGAGGATGGCACTCCCTCCCCCTACATCCCTCTGGGCAAGGATTGTAAATTATGCCCTGGGGGGCATATAAGGTTTTTTATAGAAAGTGTTGTTGCAGAAACTTCAAAAAGGGCTCATTCGATTGGAAATTGAAAGGGCTGTTGCCCTTTTTAATAGTTGAAAGGGATTGGAGGACAACTAACCCCCCTTTCACGCCCACCATTTCCCCAAACACTTCCAATTAAAATTTTGAGATAGCCATTTTGTTCGTAGTTGAAAGTTCTGGAAATTATGTCTTTAAGGATGAAAAACCCCCCACACCCCTCAGAGTAAGGGTTTTAAGTTATGCCCTGGGGGCATATAAGGTTTCTTATAGAAAGGGTTGTTGTAGAAACCTCAAAAAGGGCTCATTCGATTGGAAATTGAAAGGGCCAGTGCCCTTCTTAATAGTTTAAAGTGATTGAATGGTAACTAACCCCCCGCTCACGCCCACCGTTTCCCAAGACACATCTGATCAAAACTTTGAGATAGCCATTTATACAACGTAGTTGAAAACTCTAGAAATCCGGTCTTTAATGATGACCCCCCACCCCCCACAGCCCTGAGGGCAAGGGTTGTAAGTTTTGGCCTGGGGGTATATAAGGTTTTTTATAGAAAGTGATGTTGTAGAAATTTCAAAAAGGGCTCATTTGATTGGAAATTGAAAGGGCTAGTGCCCTTTTTAGTAGTCGAAAGTGATAGAAGGGCAACTAACCCCCCTTCTCACGCCCACCATTTCCACAAACACTTCCAATTAAAATTTTGAGATAGCCATTTTGTTCGTAGTTGAAAGTTCTGGAAATTATGTCTTTAAGGATGAAAAACCCCCCACACCCCTCAGAGTAAGGGTTGTAAGTTATGCCCTGGGGGCATATAAGGTTTCTTATAGAAAGCGATGTCGTAGACACTTCAAAAAGGGCTCATTCAATTGGAAATTGAAAGGGCCACTGCCCTTCCTAATAGTCTAAAGTGATTGAAGGGCAACGCCCACCATTTCCCAAGACACATCTGATCAAAATTTTGAGATAGCTATTTATACAACGTAGTTGAAAACTCTATAAATTAGGTCTTTAATGATGACACCCCCCCCTCCCCACAGACCTCGGGGCAAGGGTTGTAAGTTTTGGCCTGGGGGTATATAAGCTTTTTTATAGAAAGTGATGTTGTAGAAACTTCAAAAAGAGCTCATTTGATTGGAAATTGAAAGGGCTAGTGCCCTTTTTAGTAGTCGAAAGTGATAGAAGGGCAACTAACCCCCCTCTCACGCCCATCATTTCCACAAACACATCCAATCAAAATTTTGAGATAGCCTTTTAATTCAACGTAGATGAAAGCTCTGGAAATTAGGTCTTTGAGGATGATAACCCCTCAGAGCCCTCAGGGCGAGGGTTGTAAGTTACACCCTGGGACATATAAGGTTTTTATAGAATGTTTTGTCGTAGAAACTTCAAAAATGGCTCATTTGATTAGAAATTGAGAGGGTTAGTGCCCTTTTTAATAGTCGAAAGGATTGGAGGGCAACTAATCCCCCTTTCACGCCCACAATTTCCCCTAACGTATCCAAACAAAATTTAGAGATAGCCATCTTGTTCAACGTAGTTGAAAGTTCTGGAAATTAAGTCTTTGAGGATAACAACCTCCCCCCTCCCACTCCCATTATTTTCCCAAACATTTCCGATAAACATTTTGATTGGCAATTTTGTTCAGCGTAGTTGAAAGATATGGAAATTATGTCTTTGAGGATGACAACCCTCCCCCAATAGCCCTCAGGACAAGGGTCGTAAGCTATGCTCTTAGTCATATAAGGTTTTTACAGAACGTTTTGTTGTAGAAGCTTCAAAAAAGGGCTCATTCAATTGAAAATTGAGAAGACTAGTGCCTTTTTTATTAGTAGAAAGTGATCAGAGGGCAAATGCCCATCCCCCCCACGCCCATCATTCCCCCAAACAGTTCCAAATAAAATCTTGAGATATCCATTTTGTTCAGCATATCAGAAAGGTGTGGAAATATGTCTTTGAGAATAACAAAACCCCCAGCCCTTGGGGTAAGGGTTGTAAGTTGTGCCTTGGGGACTTAAAAGGTTTTTATAGAAAGCGTGGCCATATAAACTTCGGAGGGGGCCCATTGGATTCAAAATCAGACGCTCTAGTGCTCTTTTTAAGAGTTATCGGAGGGCATCTACCCCGCTTCCCCCCACTCACATGTCGTATTGTCCCGAAATGTATCTAATAGAAATTTTGAGATAGTCATTTTATTCAAAGTAGTCTAAATATCATATAACAAGGCGTTGGGGTTGAAACAAACCCCTGAGATTAGGGACAAGGATTGTAAGCTATACCCAGTGGGTATTTAAGGTTTTTATGGAACGGATGGTTGTTTAACCTTAGAAGAGGTTCAGTCTTTCTCCCTGAAAAAGACTATGTCAATATAAAGCGAACAGAAATTAATTAAAAAAAAAATTTCCAACAAAATAAGTCTTAAAAAAAAGTAAAGAACTCCATTAAACCAAAAATGAACAAAAATAGAATCAATCATCTACCAAGAATACAACTACCACAAATCAGTATCAATAAATGAATGAAACCAAAAACAAACAGAAATTAAAATAAATAACAGAGTCAAACTCAAAACGAGCAGAAATTAATATGCATAGGATTCTAAACGCCAAGCTTTGTAAAAGCCAGAATATAATTTGTACTTTACTGAAAAAATTCTTTTAATGTTTTCACTCCTATACCTTTAAGAAATGAAACATCAATTAAGATTTTAAGGAATAAATATCAGCATATGTATATTAAACTGACAATGCACATTTTTGGACAATACACTTGTCCAGTGTATAGAAGATGAAGGACTTTCACTTGAGAGACTGTTGATGCTTGCGAGCGATGGTCCAGCTGTCAATAAGAAAGTTTGGTCAATTGTTCACTTGGAAAAGAAAAAGTGGTATTCAAAAGGTCGTTTAAATAACGGTACCTGCAACATCCACGCAGTGCGTAATAAGTTCCAGAAAGGATTACAGGAACTTGGGGACGAATGTTCTGATATGATTTCTTTTTATCGTTTGCTCAGCAGATGATCTGCTCGTTGTGACGACTTTAGCCAGTGTCAGCTAAAAGTTAATGCTCCGCGACATAAGTTCGTAAAGTACGGCCCCACTGGGTGGCTTACCATAGGCGAAGCTGCAAACCGCTTGATCGAGCAATGGCCTGCTCCGATTGAGCAGCCCATTGCTTGCTCAAATTGAGCTTATAATATTCATATACCCCATGTAAAAATGAAACAAATATTGTTGGTATGTGTGTAGCGCATGCATGGTTACCAATAGGGAAACAGTCTAACCTTTCATGGCCTTAGGCATCCATGAACAAGTTTGAAGGCAAAAGAGGAATTTCGGACAATTTTTGGAGGCGCCCACCTCACCTGCCTAGAGTCTCAGGCAAGTGATCCAAAACTTCAAAAAGTGGAAATTTGCTCAGATTGCCGAACTGAGCTGAGGCAATGAATAGGTACTATTGTGAAAGTGATTGGAGACGGTGGGCATCCGCGAACAAGGGCTAAATTGAGAGAGGAATTTCGTACAATATTTGGGGGTGCCCACCCGCTCAGAGTCTTGGGCAAGTGACCCAAAAATTTGAAAAATTTGTGAAAAATTTAGATTTTCTCAGAATGTGGGGGTGAGCTTAGGCAACGAATAGATACTAATTGGAAAACGAAGATGGTTTAACATGATTGTTTGCCTCTGATTTGCAGCATGTAT
Source organism: Artemia sp. Qi Xiang Cuo (assembly GCF_049724085.1). Lineage (NCBI taxonomy): Eukaryota > Metazoa > Arthropoda > Branchiopoda > Anostraca > Artemiidae > Artemia > Artemia sp. Qi Xiang Cuo. Next base: position 42,753,906 of record NC_142806.1, read on the forward strand.
ATGGTCCTGTTGATGGTGTATATTCCCTTTCAAATTCTTCTATACAGTAGGCAGGCGTGCCTTGTTTGCTTCACATTCTGCGTATTCCTATTACCCAGCGTCAACTTTAAATTCCTGGTTAACATGCCTAAGAATCTAGGCCTGATCCCCTCTTTTTTTATGAATATCGTCCCTCCTGAAATCTTGGCATCCTCCTTGAAAATACTTGGTATCACAATTTCTTCCAATTTAAAGTGGGATATCCGAGTTAAAAACATCATCCATAGAGCAAATACTTATATTTCCTTGCTTAAGCTCCATTTTAAATTAAGTGTCTCCCTCTTAACGAGTATAATTCCTTTGTTCACCCTCTCCATAAATATGTTTGCCCAGTTTGCCGCCCTGGCATTCCCCAGGAATAGTTGGATATAACTGAATCCATTCAAAAGAGGCCTGAGAATAATATTTAAAGAATTTAGAATTCTATACTCTGCTTCTTAATATCTATCTCGTACTGTTATCAAGCTAGCAAAAAAACGAATGTATTAAAGTTGCGCCGCAATACAATTAACGCCTTGAATTTGTCACAGTTTTTTGAAAACAAGGGTTTTTTGCTTCGAATTATAACTAAGACACTAAACATGTTGCAGGTACATACAAGAGATGGAGAGGTCTATGAGGGCGTTTTCAGCACCTTTTCGCCAAATTTTGATGTAGCTCTATCTGCTGTTCACAAGGTGGACAAAAATACAGCAATGGGAAATAAGACCTTGTTAGAGACATTTACAGAAGATATGGTATTTCAAAGTAGCGATATTATCGAATTTAGACTTAAAGATGTTGACTTAGACTATGCTGTTAAAGGTAATTTTACATTAACATTTCTACCGTATTCATAGATGCCATTTCAATTGTGCTTAGGGGGGGGGGGGGGAGGAAGAGGTATAACTGGAGGAAAATACAATTTTTGTGCAGTTTGCAGAAATGTTTTGGCTCATATGTATTGAATTGCTTGGTCTTTGCCTCAACCCCCTTTCTACCTCCAAATAGGACCCAAGTTCAAATCCACGTATATATTTGTCTTCTTGGTGTACCTTTTTTATATGAATTATTTGCATGACAGTAATTTTCCTTTTGAGATTATGACATTTTTTTTCCTTTGAGTGGGCATAATTTTTCTAAATACGGCTTTTAAATTTGTTTTTCTAAATCCTGAGAGAAAAACCAAAAATATCAAATAAGATTATGGGATGCCTTTTATAGTAAAATATTAAGCCTAGAAGTTTTTGAAACGAGTGCTGTGATGACTTCTTTTCGGGTAATAAATAGTAACCGTTGAAAGCAGCCACAGTTGTGACCTTGTGACAGTTGTGAAGGGAGAGAGTGTGTCAGAATTCTTGAATTTTTTAGGTGACCTGATTTTTAAAATCCGGTTCCCTGTTATCCTGTCCTCTCTATGCCGGTATGCTAACTCAGAGCCAAAACCGTTTTGAGGCCAGAGCTAGTGCTAGTAGGATGTGTTTTTTTTTTTCGAATGTAGTGCATTTTTTCCCAAAGTCTTCTAGTGCTTGTTCCCTGTACTTCTATTGCTGGGGGTGTCAGTCTCCCCCCTAATGTTCTTTTTTTGGTGAGAGGCATTGTCTAATGAAAATAACATGATAATTCAATTGTTCTTAGATAAGAATTGTGAAGTAAGTTACCCTATCTTTTTTTTCTAAATTTAGGTTTTTGTGTTTATTGTCTTTAAACAGCGAAATTTGAATTTAGGTTTCAAGCCTATTTGTTGTCTTTATCTAGAAACTAACTTAAGTTCTGTTTTGTTTTATGGAATATCAGTTAATTAGATCCTGGTATACACTGTTTAGAATTTGAGCCTGGTTTTCAACATTAAATTGTTCTCAATTTTAGTTGACTGTAGTTATCTAAGCGAGTTGGGCTTTCGCTTTGGTCACTATTGTTTTTACTTAACAAAATAGTAATTATGGAACAATGACAAAAAAACTCTCTAGTTCTGATTCTAATCCTGATTACATATATTTCATGTACTTAGAGACATTTTTTTTATTCTTAAGGGTGTCAATAAAGTGAATAAGACTATGGGGAGAGCGAAAGAGCTTTGGGCTATTCCCCCCGCCCCATCTGAGGTTCCGGAGTTTTTTGCAGTTTTTCACAATTCTTCCGAATAATTTGCCTGTGTTTTGCACTGTTTTGAAGTTTTCTCCTGGTTCAAAATAGTCCCCCTCCAAAAAAAGTCATGTGTAGCCTACGTGTCTGATTACAGCTATACAAATCTGTTAGTATTTTATGTGTAATTCAGATACGTCATAACAAAATAATTAAGCAAAAAATATGTTCCCACTAATACTATATTTTTAGAAATATCTATTATAGAAAATAGAATAAGAATAATTGTCTAGTGTTTTTTTAATTAAATAGTGTTTTTATGTGGTTATAGGGTGTAATTTTTCTTCTCTTAATCTTGAGACTTCCTGTTACATTTTGGGAAGAATAGCTATTAGCTGATTTAACGATTAAATTTCGCTGTATTGAATTCCACGTTTTCTAAGAATGGGTTCATTGGCCAATCCATTTTTTCTGTGTCTCCAGTTGCACGAAAAAACTTGCCTAATTAGGTTGAAAAAATCCATTCAAAAAGGCTTTTTTGAACAGGTGACTCGAAAGGCAAATGAATAGCTTTAGTATAAGATATGAAAAGCCTAGGCTGAAAATATATAACCTTTTAAATGAGATTTGTTTAAAACGAAATAGAGATCCAATTTTGGTTTCACCTCTTTTTGTAGATAACATATTAAGGACAAAAAGGATGGCATTTTACGTTGTATAATTAATATTCTACTCACATTTCGATTTTTCAATCTAAGACACTATATTATTACAAAAATTAGCTGGCAAAATAGAACACAAATACCTTAACCAGTTTCAAAAGGCTTGTACAGCTTTATTGTAGTTAAATAAAAAACATATTTTTTCAACTGGAAGTAAGAGGCAACATTAAAAATTAAAACGCACAAAAATTACGATTTATATAAGTGGGTTGCCCCATCCTTAATACCTCGTTCTTCACGCTAAAGTTTTTTATTTTTTTTTTTTTTTTTTTTTTTTATATTCTTATTTTTCTAACTGAACGACCCTTGTGTTTCGGGAGTTGTTCTTAAAGAATTGCGAAAAAATAGTCAAACTAAGTAAAAAAAAAAAACTTGTAGAAAAAAAAAACAGCAGGGAATCATTGTACCTCCCTTTTAAACAATGTACTAAGAAACGTGTGACTGCAAACAAGAGCAGCATTAAGCAAATGCTCATTAAGAATTAAAACAAGGTAAAGCCTGGGGTGGAGATTAAGTCACTCACATGAATAGTTGGAGTATCCAAGGTAAGTATTGAAACGAATATTTCAGAAGTTCAAATCGAAGCTACTGATTCGAGGCAATTTTACAGTCTTGCACCAGCACCAGAACGTTGGCATTTCGTCTGATTCTATGGTATTTGTCTCTAATTATGCGGCCTCAGCAAGTGGCCTTTCAAAGCTACATTATGAAGAGAGACAGCACCTAAGCCACTCTTTTCTAATTCAGCATTTTCATACAGTTATTTAATGAGGTGATAATCCGTTCCATAATTTCTTTCGGAACAAAAGGAGCAGCTTTTGAGGCAAATATAAAACCTTGGTGGGATGGTATTTTTGACATAGAACTCAGCATGGCGCAAAAAGGTCATACAGCGAAATAATGTAAGTGCGGAGCATGCAAGACTGGAATCCGTTTCAGATTAACAGTAGTCAAAAGCGGCAATAACTCAAAATCACATTGTGTCAGCATGAAGTATATCTCATATTTTAGAAGTGAGACCAGATCGAGTTTGGAGAAAGTCTTTTGACAACTAAAGAATCCTAAAAATGCAGCAGCAAGGCCCTCACACTAGTGATATTATTTGGATCGTAGAAGTCAAAGCTGAATATGGCAATCAATTTTGCTGCTAGACATCGCGATATTCCAACAGACCAATAACCAACCAAAAAAAAATCCACAGTCTAAAGGTTGGTCACACACTGGGAACCTTGAAAGTATTTATAGGTGGTCCATTTGCTATGGTAAGTTGCATTAATAGATACACCTTAGACACATCTACATTTAAACAATGAACCAAGAATACAAATTGAACACCAGTTCTGTGCAGATAAAGTAATAATACTTGGTCTCTAAACAGAGACAGAATTTACAATTAATCGGTAAATGCGGCTAAATAGAGGAATTTAACGGTGGTAAGCTGGTACTACCCACGTAGTGTTAAGTAGAATTAAGTTAGACCTTAGATAATCAAAAAATTGACCATAAAATTTTTGAAAGGTACTTGTTATAAAATAGAGCAAAGCGTCTTTATTTTACTACAAGATACATGTACATGAGGTGGAAAGAAAAAAAAACTTACAAAATCATAAGTTGCTTTACGAAATTGGATGTGCCTGATTTATTTCCTTTGTGTTTTTTTTTCTGTCATTGTGTCATTGCCTTTTTGGGGTCATCAAACTGCAGCCGATTAACTGTTGGATGAAAAAATAAAGAAAGGGGTTTTGAGTCTACCCAAAACGAAGGTGTGGACTTCATAGCGTTTGGTCTTCATCTAACATGGTTCTTCTCTGGTCCGAGAAGTGAGCAGTTTGATGCAAATACGGAAAACAAAAATCCTCATTGTTCTTCTTGCCTGTTGGTGGAAGGATGCACTAAACGGTCATTTGATAGTAGGCGTGAAGCCGATTTTTGCAATTTATATCTGAGCACCAAGCATGGGTGTCAAAAACGAGCGAATGAGGGGTTTGATGTTGCAACCAAATGGGGTGTTGATTTTCTGCTGGGGATGGGGCGGCTCTGTAGTAGCCTATTAACGTTTCATCTAAGAATACAGTTGTATTCGACATTTGATGTGCTTAATGAGGTACGCCTAACTTGATTTCCATCGGGAAAGAACAGACATATACAGAGGGATTCCTTTCGGAAAAGGAGGTAAATTCGACAAAACGCCCAGAAGGACGAATCATGTAAAGCTGTGGGAAAAAATCATAAAAACTTGGGAGGTCGGTCCAGAGTTCCGTTGGGTGTGCACCTGTTAGGAGCCATTTTGCGTCTTATGACCCGTTTGAAATCATTACCCTCTTGTAAATTAGTTAGAATATTATTTAAGAATGAACTTGATATTATTTGTAGCGCTTTAGGGGGTACGCATAAGCTGTTCTCCTTCGTGAATGGCCAAGCACATAGAGAAATTTCTTTCTGGAAGAGAGGTAAATTTGTCAAAACATCAAATTGACGAACCGTGGAAAGACTATAAGGTGAGGGAGAGGGAGATATCACGAAGTTTCTGGAGGGGGCCTAGAGGCCAGTTCCGTGGATATATACCTCTTACAATCCAGTTTTTCTTTTAGGATACATTTGAAAACATTGATGTTTCTTGAATCAATAAAAATATATGAATACAAACTTTGAGGCAATATCTGATTATTTTTTTTTTCTCTTCATTCAGATTCATTTGCCACAGACACTGCAATTTCTTCTGCACGGCTAAACGGCGGTGACTCATTTGACAGGGAACTTGAGCCATGGGAAGGTGATCCCAATGAAGATGTAGACCTGAACCTTGAAAACGGTGTTGGCTGGGATGTAGATGAGATGTTTAAGAGGAACGAGGCAGTGTATGGTGTTCAATCAACGTTTAGGCCAAATCTTGAGGGATACACTGTGCCGCTCTATATTCGTGACTCGTCGGAATATAAGTAGGTTTCTTGTCACATTTTGTACGAATGTGCAGTATTTTGCCTGAAATCCTAAAATTCAAAGCTAGGTTTTTTTTTTTTTTTATTTTATTATTGTTATTGTTTTTCACTATCTAGCACACATATCAGATAATCAAAATTAGCGACTTTCATGCACATTAATGACTTTAACGAAAAAAAGTAAGGAAAACAAGTTTAAAAAGGAAATGAGATGCCATCTAGCAACCTTGGGCAGTACTATGCATATAGATATTCAAATTATTTTCCTAATTGGTTACAATTAATGTATAGTAATTTGCAGAAGTCTAATCACGAATAGATGTGACGTCAGTGGTGTCAATTCACGGAAATAAAGGGGGGGGGATTTGTTTTTTTTTTCAATAGAAGTACAAAAAAGCATTTTTTTAATGAAAATACATAAAAATAAAGATGTTTTTCAAAGCCTAAACGGGTCAAGCCCCCCTGCCTCCAATAGACGTCACTATTTGTTGTTTCCTTTCATATTTTGAATATTTGCAATTTTCTATTCCTATAATGACATTTAAATCTGTGAAACTTGCATGCAATTACGCATTCAAAGACTTAGTGACGGAAGGGTATATTCACGTAATTATGGGACAATGGGTTATAAACAGTCAGTTTGAATAAGATGTGCCTATCAGTTATGTGTAGAGCACCTTTGGATTAACAAGTAAGTGGCATCATTAAAAATGTTGTATAAATAACAAATGTGACAAAACAAATATCTAAGGGAGATTTAGAAATAAACTAATTTATCATAATTATATGGGATTTTAATGTTTAGTAGGAATAGAATCTTAATTGTTGGGATGACATATTTATAATAATGTGATGGTTACATTATTATTAGGGTTATAGTATAGTATTATATTTCATTCATTTACATCAATGAAAATGCTGGAAGAAAAAATGTCAGCTAGGTTTTTCGTCTATTTGAAAAAAAGGGGATTAAAAAATGAGTTCTAGGCGTTTACTCCCCTGCCGGAAAATAACCCCCGTGGAAAATAAAGCTTTCCAAATTTGAGAATTTTTTTGAGTTTTATTATAAATTTGGGCTATAGATTTGCACATTACAGGGGGGGGGGGCTAAAGTATAGTGGGTGTGCATGCAAAATAGGTTTGGTGCAATTATTCTGCATATTAGATAGATAGGTAGATAAGTGTATTTTAAAGCCAAATATACGGCCTTGAACACAGTAAAATAACATTGAAAGGCACAAATAACATAAACTTTGATCAGCGATAATCATAAAACACTTAAATGAAACACTACATTAACCTAATAATAGTACTTAATACTTGGATAAACGGTCATTGAAAAAAAAACCTTAACACTTGGAAAAAAACACTTCATTGAAACATTACATTTACTTTATGCCTACTGAGATTTTTTTTTTTTTTTTTTTTTTTGTTGGTTAACAAAATTTCCAGATACCTCGCTATTCTTCTGTAATTTCTTAGTGACGATATACCTAGAAATAATTGTTTTCTGACTTCAAACTGTCCAAATACTTTGCTCAAGTATAAACTGTCCAATTTTTTTATCTCAAGTATGAGGCAAGATCTAGGAAGAACACGTAACCAAGGCCACATTCAGGATTTTTGTTCGGGGGGGGGGGTACAATAAAGCATTTTGATACAATTTTACGTGTTGGAAGACAATTTCGGGAAGGGCAAGGTTCAAACCCGTAACCCCCCCCCCCCCTGGATACGGGCTTGCACGGACCATTTATAATTTGAGCTTTTTGTCGGCCAGTGTGGCTTGGGAATTACATTTGTACATGATTTGGCTGATTAAATGTCTCTTAAAGGGAAATGGAAGCAAAAGCAGCTCGTATAGAGCGTGAAATCAAAGCTAGTCCCACATATGATGCAGCAATGGAGTTGGAGAATATCGACGAAGAGGAAAAGTATTCAGCTGTTGTTCGACCTGGAGATTCAAGGGCCAATAACAGGTCAATTTCTCCCCAGTCAAATGCTTCAACTGGTTCAGGAGGGAAATATATTCATCCAAATAAGCGAAAAAGCAATGCTGGGAAATTGACTAGGTAAGCTCTCGTTCAAAATTGAGCATATTAAGGGAAAGGGGAGTAACTTTTAAGCAAGTGTTGTTTAATCCCGTTTAGTGTCATTTTTAAATGCTACACAAATTTGCAATTTTAATGACTTTTGATATGCATGTTCAAGAGAGCTTTCCCTTCCTCCCCCCGTAGATGCAAAGCAAACCATGTTACTGATTTTCTAGCATCTTGCTTACTGTTAGCTTGGAGTTTTCATTAGTAATCCCCTTGACTGGAATGGTTTTGTTATAAATTCAATTGGGAAAAAATTTTATAAACAAAATGAGTTCTAAAGAAAAGTAAAGAGTGGTGCTGAAGTTTGAAACGAACTGAAATAAGCATCTTTTGCACTGGCAGATCCAGGGGGACAGCGGGACCCTAAGATTTTTTTTTCTGACGCTCATTTCTTGTTTTTTTTTCACTCATTTTAAAAAATTAATTTATCAATTTGGACAATTATTGGCGCCCTTGTCACATTCCCCCCCCCCCCAAGATTTTGATTATTGGTTTCCTTGTCACATTGCCCCCCCCCCCCCAAGATCTTGCTCTAGGTTCGCCCCTGCTCCCTGGATTTATTTTCGACGTGATTGCCATCCATAGATTTGAACCGTAAGTCTTCGAAATCAGTCCCAGATTGTAATGTATTGTAAGTGAGTAGATGCGTAGCGTCTTCTCACTGTAATGTGTTGTAACTAGTTAGATGCGCAGCGTTATTGCAAGTGAGGTTTTCTAATTTTGTTTTTTCAGGGTCAATTTTGAGATTCGAAACTCCTTCCTTTGTGTCTCTTATTTGTGGGGTCGGGGTAACCGAATCATGTTGATTTTCTAGCATCTTGCTTACTGTTAGCTTGGAGTTTTCATGGAGGTCCCTTGACTGGAATGATTTTGTTATAAATTCAATTGAAAAAAAAAACTTTTATAAACAAAATGGGTTCTAAACAAAAGTAAAGAGTTGTGCTGAAGCTTGAAACGAGCTGAAATAAGCATGGAATAGGTCTCTTGCACTGGCGGATCCAGGGGGATCCCGGCCCCCCAAGATTATTTTCTGACGCTCATTCCTTGTATTTCACTCATTTTTAAAAATAAGTTTATCAATTTGGACAATAATTGGCGCCCTTGTCACATTGCCCCCCCCCCCCTCTTACCTCCGAAGATTTTGATCTAGATCCGAACCTGGTCTATATATTTATTTGGCGTCATTGACATCCATGGATTTGAACCATAAGTTCCCGAAATCAGTCCCAGATTGTAATGTATTTAACCAGTTAGGTGCGTAGCGTTACATTTGTAACGCTCTTTACAACGCAAGAGAGATTTTGTTTTTCCAGGGTCAATTTTGAGATTCGAAAATCCTTCCTTTGTATCTCACAACCTTGGGGTTGGAAATTAGATTCTACTCATCTACAAGTTACTTTTTTTCTACTATATAACGAAGAGATTTAGAATCTATTATCGCACGAAGCTGCCTGTCGCTATTTTTCAAAGACTGAACCTCCTAATCGAGATCACTACCCGTATCGGAGCCAAAAAATTCCGTAAATCATACTCGTTCTCCCCACACCTCAGGCAGGTAGCCTTGCCTTCTAGACCTTCCTTAATAATCCGGGGGTGGGTGCAAAAAAAATCTTTACAAAACGCATTAAATATTTGTTCATATGCATTTTTGTTACTTTTTACGAGTGGGACAAAATTTTCGGGGGGTGGGGTCAGCCCCGGTAACACCCCCCCCCCTAGATTATGGCCTTCGCCCTAAGGTAAAAGTAAAGAATATGGCATTATACTTTATAGTCCCTACAAGTGAGGCTGGTCTCCGTTTCATGACTTCAGCCAGGAAGTGCAATGAGGGGGTTGGGGGCCAGCCATCCTGTGCTTTCGTACACGCTTCCTGTTTAGCTTCCCAAGGTTTCTCCAGGTAGCCATTTAGAGCTGACCCCTGCTCCAAACTAAATAACCAGCGACACCAGGACTCGAACCCCTGTCCTCACGGATAAAAGGATTTTAAGTCTAATGTGTTGACCCCTCGTCCAAATGGGTGACATGTCCAAAATTCTCTTTTACTTTCTCTGGAATTCTGCGCCATTCCTGTAAAATGAATGATCCAATTTGCGTTCCGACAAAGGATATTCGACAAAACTAATGGTAATGATTCCATGGGCTCCCATAAGCTGAATTATAGGGGGGGGGCTTACCTGGTCTAATCGGCACTTACAATGCTGTATAATAGAAATCTCAAAACAAAAATATAAAATATAAGGCAGCATCATAGCCAGGTGGGGGGGTGGGGCTGGAGCCCCCCCCCCCATATGGGCGCCCATTAATGATTCACAGGTTTTTTTTATATAAAAATAATGATTTTGGGAATTGCAGCATTAGTCTTCTCCGTTTTCTACTGCAAGTAATTCTTGAAAAGGTTTTCAGAGACTCTGTAAAACATTATTTGTCATTTGCCCGTAATATGATTTCATTTGCAAATAGCAACATCAAAAGATTGAACTTCCCAATCGAACAACAGGTGCTTATGCAAGAATGAACTTTTTTTTTGTTTTAGTAATTAATAGATTTTAATCTAATGCACATACTAAACATGCAGATTCAAAAGTAAAACTTAGAGAAACAATTAATCATATCTGATGAGGTAACTAATTGATAGCGAGTGAAGAAATTAGGCACTACTGGTAAAACAGGTAATTTATTCGGGATTATCATGTATTATATGGGAGTCTTGAGGTGACTGACTTCGACCTGCTTTGGAAATCGTGAATTAGCATAGTTGACTGCTGAAACAGATGGCTAAATAAAGCAAAGATTTAATCAATATATAGATTGATTCGTCAGTTTAAAATATTGCTTCAGAAATCTAACAAACTGCTTAAAAAATTTCCAAGTGGCACTTGGAGTGGCAGAGGTTCAGCTAGGCATACATTTTCTATACTCTTGACAGAAATGGAGTAAAAGCAAAAATAGTAACATTTTCAAATAGTAACATTGCTCAGGTCAGGAGTACATGGTTTATTTTGTTTGTTTTATAAGTTTGGTTTACTTATTCATTTATCATTTGTTAGTTTTAAGCTTCATCTATTACGTGAATTTACCTTTTCTTGTTAGGTTTTGATATGGCTTATCACTTTTTTTTGGAAAAAACTTCAAGTTAATTTCTGCTTGTCTTTTAATTGAAGTATTTTACTGTGTATTAATTGTAAGAGTATTTGTGAAGTTTTTAGGCTTTTCAGCTTAAGAACGAAAATATTGGCATGTGGTGTAAATTTTAGATATAGTTAAAAAAAAATGGCCTTATCTTCAAATAATCTTACTGCAACAGATATACGGCTAGACAGGGAAAGCAATTTTCAATCATAGGGTTTGAAAATCTTATCATGATTTTCGCTTTTGTATGGGTCGAAACCTGACCTCTAAGTACCCTTAACTGTGTGTTTAAAGAAATACAGGTGTCGGCTATTTATAGATAAAATTAAATTTATATATTTATAAAAGAAACCTATTATTAAGGATCCTTTATTCGAATTATGCTGTCCCATTGACCAAAGATATGTTAGGACTTGGCTTGTTTTTGGATATAGTTGTTGTGGAGTTGGGACTTGGTTTTCTTTTGCGCTGAAACAGGACTTATATCATCTTTGCAACGAACCAGGACTTTTTGAACTAAGTCAATATAAAGCTCTTTTTTGTTTTTATGTCAAAAACCAGGACTTAGCGCGTATTTGCACTGAAACGGAGCTTGGTTCGTCTTTGCGTCGAGTGCTTCTGCAGCTCAGCCTTAGCTGGTTTTTATACTGAGATTAAATAATAATAATAAAAAAAATGTCTGAGATTAAGGCGCAACGTTAAACCTTAAAAAGAACCGACAATATTCCGTTTATGAGTAGGAATATACCCTCCTAATCCTTTGTTCTTTATGCTAAAGTGTTAAAATTTATTAAGAATACTTCTCATTGAAATTCAAGGGCCCTTGTGTTTGAGGAGTCTTTCTTGAAGAGTTGTGTCAAAAAGTCAAACTTTAGGGTGCATAACGAGGGACTGAGGAGGGGGCAAACCTCCCTCATATACAGAATAATCTTTGTTCATTTCAAGTTTTGACGTTACTCCTTACTTTAACTTGAAAAAACTTGTTTGTTTTTTTCATCTGATTTCTGGCATACCTGGAAATCCCGTTCCCTCCCGTGGAAAATTCTCTCCGGAAACTTTTCTTGCCACGGAAAACTCCCCTGAAAATTCTTTTGATGTTTCCAATAACACATAGCCTACTATATGTAAAGAACGGGGAAACGGCACGACTTACAGCCCTTTCCCCTGGTTCTGTGGGGGGTTACGTCATCTTCAGAGACATAGCTATATTGTACCTTCCAACCATGTTGAACTAAATGGCTATCTGAGAATTTTGATTGAACGTCTTTGGCAGTGACTTAGTTGGGAGGGGGGGTAAGGGAGACGGCTGTCCCTGGGCGCAGCCTTTGAAGTGGTTCCAAACTGAGACTTTTTATTTGCCAATATTATGATCTTCTTATATTGTGGTGGTGATGGGGGGGGGGGGGGGAACTGGCATTGTCCCCGCACCCTGAAAACCTTAGCTAAGCCCCTGGTCTTTCGAGGAAAAGGGGTGTTGGGGAGGCTAGTTGTCCTCCAATCTTTTTGGTTATCTAAAAAGGACACTAAATCTTTTAATTTCCGTTCGAATGAGCTCTCTCGGTCTTTTAGGACCATTGGGTTCGATACGGTCACCTCTGGAGGGGGGGGGAACAAGTAAACACGCACCCGTGACCTTTCTTTTGAAAAAAAACGAAATTCAAAATTTTTGTATATAGGAGCTCGAAACCTCTACAGTAGGTTCTCTGATATGCTGAATCTGATGGTATTTTCCTTTGGCTTTTTGGGCGTATTTCCCCCCTTTTGTTAAAGCCAGACAAATTTTCTCAGGCTCGTGGCTCTTGATGGGTAGTGAATTTTGTATATTTAGAATTAGCATAAAAAATCATTTTTTTAATGTATTGTTATCCAATTTCCTTGTTTTGGAGTTTTGGACCGAGTCACTCTTTACTTACAGTTCTTTACCACGGACTCTTTGATAGAAAATCATTGCATGATTCCGGTCTAAGTGAGGTGGAACATGCCTAACATTTTGCTAAGATATTGGTAGTTGAGGGGATGTGTTTTGAGGAACGATGGGCCTAATTTGTATTTTCTGTAATACAAATGTAATCCTTTGCATAATTTTATATTTAACTAGATGCAAGATAACCTAAAATGTGTCTGAAGAATTTAAAATTTGAACGAGTTTAGGATCTTTTCAACTGGAACTGCGTGCGTCCTATCCCTCCGGGCACATATTTTCAGATCTTTTGATTATTCTGACTGAAATGAATCCCTCAATTTTTGATAAAACACTATAGAAGGCTGGTGGGCTTCCAGCGGCTAAAATTACTATGAGAGGTGAGCTGGCTGTCTCACGACAATTTTTGGCCCTTACATGAGTAACAGAAGTTTCAGAAAGCCCTTTTACAAATTTCTACGATACTCCGTTGCATTTGAAGAGGCTGAAAAAATGCTGTAGAAACATCGCTCTTTACTAAGTTAACGCCACTGGGAATCCTCCCCCTTTCTTTATCTAATATATCAGTTTTAAGTAGGTACAGCTCACGAACCTTCTATTTTTCTAAATTAAATTGGTATATGTTTCGTTTAGTATTATTAAAGTTTTCCCTGTACTATCTTAAAATTAATTAAAAAAAAACTTTCCGAAAAATAAGTTTTTCAAAGAAAAGTAATGGCCATTTTAAAATTAAGCTCAGGAGATACAAATACCTGTTAAAATTCAAACTCAAAACGACTAGAAATTACTATTAAAGAATAAATGAAACCCAAAACGAACAGAAATTAAATAAACAGTCATAGCAAAAAACATGCAACAGGTAATAATATAAATGAATAAATAGATCCTAAAGCGAGTAATGCTTATATTGAATATGACAATTAAGCTTAAAACGAAAAAAAATATTTTGCTATTGAAGTATAAAAAGAAACTTAAAACGAGCAGAAATTAAATAAACAATCAATGCTAACAAGCATACAATAGATATTAATGCAAATGAAAAAACAAATCTTAAAAAGAGTGAAACTTAAATTGAATGTGCAAATCAAATTTAAATCAAATAAAAATAAGCTCAAACAAGAGTTTGGGCATCGCCTCACTGTAGAAGCCTAAAACCTACTGCGTCAGTGGCGGCTAACTGAAAACTATATGAGTCTTGAACAGTGTTGGAAAGTATAAACAAAATCAAATTGAATATTAGATATATAATGATATTAATTGTTGAAAGATCCATCAGTTCAAGATTTTCTTTCACTGTAATTTTTATTTTCATTTTCAATGCTGTAAGAACTGGAAAAGAATAAATTTGTAATATACGAGTAATTCGTTTTCAGTGAAGCGCCAATGACGCAGAAGGCTTTAGGTTTTTACGGTTAAAGAAATATCCAAATTTTGTTTGTAGTGAAACTATATTTGTCTTGACCAATCTTGGAAAGAACTAATAAATTAAACTGAATATTTGATGTATAATGATATTAATTGCTGAAAGCTCATCAGTTCAAAATTTTACTGTAATTTAATATTTATTTGTAATATTAAGCACAAATGACAACATTTGTAATATAATTCGTTTTCAGTAAAGCGCCAGTGACGCAGTAGGTTTTAGGCTTCTGCAGTGAGGCGATACCCAAACTCGTGTTAGTAGTTATTTTTATTCGATTCAAACTTGATTTGCATATTCAATTTTGTTCGATTTAAGTTTCATTTATACTTCAAAAGCAAAATATTTTTTTCGTTTTAAGCTTGATTTTCATATTCAATCTAATCATTACTCGCTTTGGGATCTATTTATTAATTAATACTATTACTTGCGGTATTTTTTTTTCAATTATTGTTTATTTTATTTTTGTTCGTTTTGGGTTTCATTTATTCTTTAATAGTAATTTGTGGTCGTTTTGAGTGTGAATTTTAAAGGTATTTGTACCTGCTTACCTTAATTTTAAAATAGCATTTACTTTTCTTCGAAAAAATTATTTTTCGGAAAGTTTGTTTTTTCAATTAATTTTTGTTCGTTTTTGATTGCAAAAAGTTTCAAGTTTTTATGGCATAGGGGGGGGGGTGCTTACTGTCCGATTATTCTTGACTTTAAAAAACGGATCTAGAACTTTCAATTTAAATTTAATGAGGCTTTTTTCAAAGTCCATACGATTACCTCTTTGACAAAAACCTTGTATATGAACAATAGACAGCTTGCATAACTTGTGGACAGCGATTGACAACAATGAATGGATTGAAAAATAGCTCTAATAAGGGAGTTTAGACCATTTCACTTGCTGACACAAGGGGATCTCGACAGTTTGGAATTGACCTTAATAGGATTTTGTGTGCCAAAGCAATTTTGTATCTATCACAGAGTATGTATTTTAACCTTATAATTGGATAATTATAATAAATTTACTATGTGTTTTTCCCATATAAAGCTTTACCTTATTAAAGTCTTTGGGGTTGGGGCGGCGTACTTGGCATAAAGAAGAAAACTTTAGCGTAGACCGTCGGGGCGGGGGAGGGTGAGATTGGAGACTCATCCAATACGGGGCGGAACTTCACTTATCCCCTCCGTTCCCGCTTTAGAAGATTAGACAGACTTATTGGGCTGTAGAATGTTGGACGGTTTGAGTTGTGGAAGACGTTAAAATACTCAAAAATACTTTATATTTTCAGTTATTGCAGGATCGATTTCATAGATTCTGGAATGGTGAGCCCCTGGGCCATCACTTGGGTGAGTCTCAACTCATAATATTTACTTTTGATTAATTGTTCTGTGTTTTGTACATATATTATTCTATATATGTTATTTTGATTTATACTTTTATAGCATTACTTTAATTTTTATGGCTTGAGATAAAAACTGAAACCTTCGCGTAAACAGAGGTGGGGGGGAGGAGTCTCCCCCCTCACATACATAATTGAGCAGCCACAGAGAAAGTAATACAAATGAAAATAATCTATCTTTTGAAAATGTCTTTTTTCAAAAGACACAAAATCGTCTAAAGGAACCTGAAGTGCTATCTCTGACATTTCCGTTGATTCTTTATTCCCGTTACTTTCATATGTAAAATTTTGAATATTATCGAATGGGTTTAGTAGTCCCCCCCCCCCCCCTGAATAATTCACATTTGGAAAAATCACCCCTGGGAAATTCCTCCCCCCTCAAAGAACATTTCCTTTTCCTATTGATAATTCCCCCGCGTTAAATTCCACCCAGCAGAAATTTATTTATTAATTTGAATTAATATCAGCACTAAATTTATTTTTATCTATTGTATGTTTGTTTGCATTGATTGTATATATGCCCCCAGGGCATAACTTACAACGCCTACCCCCGGGCCCTGGTGGGCGGTGTCGACACTGGAGTTTTTTGTTGTCAAAACTTTGAACTATTTTTAGCAAAATGTCTATCTCAAAATTTTTATCTGATGCATTTAGGGCGTGGAAGAGGAGGGGGGCTAGTTGCCCTCCAATCTCTTTTTACTCTTAAAAAGTGAACAAGAACTTTCAATTTCCAATCAAATGAGTCATCTCTAAAGTTTATACGACCATCCCTTCCATAAGAAATAATGGGCAGGATTCGGGAAATCTTTAAATTATAACCCTCGCCCTGAGGGCTGTGGGGGAGTTGTCACCCTCAAAGACCTAATTTACAAAACTTAAAACTACGTTGAATAAAATGGCTATCTCAAAATTTTGATTAGATGTGCCTGTGGAAAAGGTGGGCGTGAGACGAGGGTTTATTTCCCTCAAATCATTCACGACTGTTAAAAAGGGCCCCAGCCCTTTGAACTTTCAGTTGAATTAACCTTTTTTGAAGTTAGTACGACAGAGCTTTGTATAAAAACCTTATATGCCCTAAGGGTTGTGGGAGAGTGTCCTCCTCAAAAATATATTTTATATCTGCAAATCGACTACGCTGAACAAAAGGGCTATCTCAAAATTTTGATTGGATGTGTTTGGGGGAATGATGGGCGGGGGGGCTCGTTGCCGTCCAATCACTTTCGACTATTAAAAAGGGCACTAGCCCTTTGAATTTCTAATCGAATGAGCCTTTTTTGAAATCATGGTATAGTATTTACGCCAAAGGTTGCACCAAAAATATATTAATACATGGCAGTTGAGTAAGTTCGTCTCAAAGGGAGAGCAGAAAAAAAAGTCTAAAAGCGGCAATTAAAATGAAACTTCCATACGAAAACCTTACGATGTAACGATATTTATAAATGCAGATTTAGATTCTTAGCAAAAGCTAGATCTTAACTAGTGTAACACAACAGAAACTTTTTTAGTGGAGACCAGTGTTCTCTTCCCTTCCAAATCATTAACAAGTATTAAGAGCTAAAGCAGATATACTGTTGTTCTTGAGTTGTTGTATATATTGTTTTTGTTTTTCATTTTTTAGACCTGGACACCACAATGTACCTCCGCGTCATCAAGCTTCCTTTCAGCAACAGCAATCTTTTGAAGGTGATAGAGATAGAGGTGATCGGGAACCGCAACCGCAGAGATATCCACCTAGGGGCAGAACATCCCCAAGCGCAGGTGTCAATCATACCGTTCAGTCAAGAAATCAACAACCACCCGGCCCACAAAGAGTGACGTCACCTAAAAGTGGTCCTCAACAGCCCATCAGTCAAAATTACATACAGCAGCAGCCAAGGTCCCAAGCTCCATCTTCTCAGGTGAGGTCTTGTTTTTTTTAATTGTTTTATGCTTGCTTTAATTTGCTTTTGATTGTAGCCCTCGTGCAATGACTTATCTATTTAACGTCTGGGCTTGACCTTACGCCCCCAAACTTCCGGTTTTTGTTACCCAAATAAAGCGAGCAAATTCTCTGTCATGTTAACATGGCTCTTAAATTGAACGAATTTATGCTTAGCTCGGCATAAGATAAGGCTTGGTTCATATCGAATCTGTTAAATTTTTTGTCTTCTTTTGAGGGCGATCTTTCCCTTTGCTGAATGAAATGTAGAAGTCTGTTAGCCGTTGCTCTTAATCGGATGAAGCAGCGCAGTCTCTGCAGGCTTATTATTTGTTGCTGTGGCTAAACTTTTTTAAAGCTTGTAATTGTCTAATTTCCCAACCTAACTACATATCATCAGATATTGGATGACACTGTTTTTATTTATATTAGATTTAGCGCCCAAGATATCAGGGGCCTGGTTTCGTATTCTAGCGAAAGGCCTACAATTAAATTAGAACAAAAATTGAAAGAAAAAGGGTAGCTTCAGACACGAATTGCTCTTGTCCCAGATGTCATACAGGAGTTGAGTATGTGGTACAGATTTTGGCTGGATGTCAGCAGCTTTCTCATTTAAGAAGTAAATTTTTTGACGGTGATGCCCTTGACTTCCCACGGATAATACAGACGACTTTAAAAAGGACACTCATTCAGGTGTGTGAATACGCTAAATGAAGTGGTAAAGAAAGGAGAACAGCTATTTATTTGTTTATATATATATATATATATATATATATATATATATATATATATATATATATATATATATTCTCGTGGGGGGGGATGATTATTATTTATGTTATTTTTTGTGATTTGTATAGAATACTGTGTTGTATGGCCTTGTTAGACTTATAATGAGAAATTTATGTTAGACTTAGACTTATAATTGTATGCATGTTATTGATGTGGTAAGGAAAGGAGAGTAATTAAGTTTTTTTTTTTTTTTTGTCGGGAGGGGAGAGTAGATTTATGTTACTATATTGTGATTTGAATTACGGAAGTGTTGTATGGCCTTGTTCGGCTTCTAATAAATCTGTCAATGTATCTATAATAAAAGAAAATAGCTCTGAATTTATTTTATCAGTGTCTGCTACCTACTTCCTAAAAAACTTATTCTCTGCATCGAATTTCGTAATTTGTATCCAGTAAGTTGCTCTGCATTGCAGTTTCTGAGCCAAATTTTGAAGAACTTTTATTTTTTGTATTTTGTTTGTTGTTCTATTTTTGAAAAATCCGCAAATGAAAAAAAACTTACTATGGGCTTGGAATCTTCTAGCTGTTTTTTTCTCGATTTGTTTTTATTCTTAAATGCGCTTCTCTTCACAAAAAGAAAGGAGGAAAAAAATAGATTATGTAGACTAAGGGACTACTGGGTCTTATTTACCTGAACTCGGAGCTTAGTACAAACAAATTTTTAGTTTCGAGACCAAGTTTTGATGGGCTGTTAAGAAATCTGGATAAGCTTCATTTTTATTTTTTACTTCCTTGATTGGCTAGCTCTATTTATAGGTAACGGGACCCAATTTCTATAAGCAACCTCATGCAGGACCCAATTATACTCCACCAAGCCTCCGCGGACCACCTGAACCAGTCCATCTAAATGGTGATGCAAAGGGACCTAGACACAATCCTCCAACTCCAACTCAACCGGCCACTACCCAGGGAGCAGCTGTAGTAATGGGGATGAGACTACCACCAAAACAAATACAACAAAAACGTAAGTTTATTGTTTATCCGTAAGACACATCTGATTTGGTGATAGAGTTGTTAAGTTTCCCCTAGATACCTTACTTTATTATTACCAGTCACAGGTAAGAAGGTAAAGGCGAATTTTTTAGACTCATCAGCATTTTGGAGGTACACAAAGTATGTCTTTTTGGTCCCAAAAAAAATTGGGCAGCCCTGCCGTGAAGGTCATAAAGGGCATTGTAGCAAAGCATCATCTGTCAGAGATTATTATGTATTACTTTTTTTTCCTAATGGTTATTTTTTTAATCAATTGGAACATTTCGTTTTTGCAGAGTATTCCCCTTTTGTTTTTTATTAATTTTGATCATAGGTAGCGCGCTAGCGCTGCCTTAGTAAAGAACGATGTGGGCACAATGTTTTTTTTTTTTTTTTTTTTTTTTTTTTTTTTTTTTTTTTTCATACCCGGGTACTTCGTATCGAAGGAGTCGTCGTAGAAACTTCAAAAAGGAATCACTCGATTGGAAATTGGAGTGGCTAGTGCCCTTTTTAATAGTCGAAAGTGATCGGAGGGCAACTAGCCCCCCCACGCCCATCATTCCCCCAAACACGTCCAATCAAAATTTTGAGATAGTGATTTTGTTCAGCGTAGTTGATTTCCAGATACAAAATATGTTTTTGAGGAGGGCACTCCCCCACAAGACTCAGGGCATTTGGTTTTAGTTAAGTCATATGGGCTTATAAGGTTTTATAGTAGGCTTTGCTGAAACTTAATAACTGCCTCATTTAAATGGAAATTAAAAGGGCTAGTGCTCATTTTAATAGTCGAAAATGATTGGAGGGCATCTAGCCCCCCCTCCTCCCTCGCCCATCAGTCCCCCAAAGACAGCCAATCAAAATTTGGAGATAGCCAATTTGTTCAGCGTACGTAATTTCCACATAGAAAATGTTTTTGAGGAGGACACTCCCTCACAACCCTTAGGGCAAGGGTTTTAAGTTATGCCCAGGGGCATATAATGTTTTTTTTAGAAGGCATTGTCGTAGAAACTTCAAAAAAACGCTCATTCAATTGGATATTAAACGGGCTAGTGCTCTTTTTAATAATCGAAAATGATTGGAGGGCAACTAGCCCCCCCCACGCCCACCATTCCCCCAAACACATCCAATCAAAATTTTGAGATAGCCTTTTTTTTCAGCGTAGTTGATTTCCAGATAGAAAATATGTTCTTGAGGAGGACACTCCCCCACATCCTTCAGGACAAGGGTTTTAAGTTATGCGTTGGGGGCATATAAGGTTTTTATAGAAGGTGTTGTCGTAGAAACTTCAAAACAGGCTCATTGGATTGGAAATTCATAGGGCTAGTACCCTTTTTAATAGTCGAAAGTGATTGGAGGGCAACTAGTCCCCCTCACGCCCATCATTCTCCAAAACACATCCAATCTAAATTTTGAGATAATCTTTTTGTTCAGCGTAGTTGTTATCCAGATAGAAAATATGTTTTTGAGGAGAGCACTCCCCCCCAACCCTCGCGGCAAGTGTTTTAAGTTATGCCCTGTGGGCATATAAGGTTTTTATAGAAGGTATTGTCGTAGAAACTTCAAAACAGGCTCATTCGATCGAAATTTCAAAGGGCTAGTTCCATTCTTAATAGTCGAAAGGAATTGGAGGGGAACTAGCCCCTCCCCCACGCCCATCATTCTCCCAAACACATCCAATAAAAATTTTGAGATAGCCATTTTGTTCAGCGTAGTTGATTTCCACATAGATAATACGTTTTTGAGGAGGACACTCCCTAACAACCCTCAGGGCAAGGGTTTTAAGTTATATCCTGAGGTATATAAGGTTTATAGAAGGCGTTGCCATAGAAACTTCAAAAGGCGCTCATTTGATTGGAAATTCAAAGGGCAAGTGCCCTTTTTAATAGTTGACAGTGAATGGAGGGCAACTAGCCCCCCCCCCCGTCTATCATTCACCCAACCATTTTGTTCAGCGTGGTTGATTTCTAGATAGAAATTATGTTTTTGAGGAGGACACTCCTCCACAACCCTCAGGGCAAGGGTTTTAAGTTAGGCCCGGGGGCATATAATGTTTTTATAGAAGGTGTTGTCGTAGAAACTTCAAAAAAAGCTCATTAAATTGGAAATTCAACGGGCTAGTGCCCCTTTTTAATAGTCGAAAGTGATTGGAGGGCAACTAGCCCCCCCCACGCCCATCATTCCCCCAAACACATACAATAAAAATTTTGAGATAGCCATTTTGTTCAGCGTAGTTGATTTACTGATAGAAAATATGTTTTTGACGGAGGATACTCCGCCACAACCCTCAGGGCAAGGGTTTTAAGTTTAAGTTATGCCCTGGGGGCATATAAGGGTTTTATAGAAGACGTTGTCGTACAAACTTCAGAAAAGGGCTCAAAGGGCTATTGCCATTTTTAATAGTCGAAAGTGATTAGTAATATTTTTTGTTGTTGTTGTTTAGACCAGGGCACTTCATATCGAAGGAGCTGTCGTGGGAACTTCGAAAAGGGCTCATTCGATTGAAAATAGAAAGGGCTGATGCCTTTTTTAATAGTCGAAAATGATTGGAGGGCAACTAATCCCCCTTCCACTCCCACCCTCCCATTTGCCCATTATGTTTAAAAACTAAATGTTGCCTTAAGATTAAATCTAAATACACTGTGATAGTGCTAATTCTCAATGAGGCATCTCAGCAGTATCCCGAGAACGACTGAGGGTATTATGTTCAAACTTTCGAGGCTACTTCTGCTCTTAAAATTTAACCAAATCAAAATAGTGTAAGTGTATCAAAGCTATCAAAGAAAATAAACAGATTTTTTTTGCGAATGGTATCAAGTTTTCCATTTCAGGTCAACAAGAGGAGGTAAGAAACTAAATTAAGCAGTACTATTTGTGTCCAGATTTTTAAAACGGTGTATGTTGTTAAAAATCGCTGAAATTTTTTCTCCAGCATACAAATAGCAAGCCAAACTATAAAGTCTTAAAAAACGAAAAGATTTAAAATGTTATTTTCTTTTTCCCTGAAAAAACTGTCCATTTAGAACGAACAGAAATTAATTAAAAAAAACTTTTTCCACAAAATAAGTTTTTCAAAGTAAAGTAAAGAACTTCATTTAATAAAAAATGAGCATAATTAAAATAAAACAATCTACCAAGCTCGAAACTACCACAAATCAGCATTGATAAATAAATGAAACCAAATACAAACAGAAATTAAAATAAATAACTGAGTCAAACTCAAAACGAGCAGAAATTAACATAAGTTGGGCGCAAAACCCCTGTGCCTTCCCAAGGCCAGAACAAAATTTACACTTTACTGAAAAAAATATAAATGTTTTTACTTTTATAACTTTAATAAATCAAATAATTTTAACATTTGATTACTAAATATCAGTATATGTATATTAAACTGACAATGCACATTCATTTGTATTTTTTTTATCGATGCTGATAAAATGATCGATGCGATCATTTATTTATCGATGCTGATTTGTGGTAGCTTCGAGCTTGGTAGATTATTTGATTTTATTTTTGCTCATTTTTTGTTTAATGGAGTTCTTTACTTTTCTTTGAAAAACTTATTTTGTGGAAAAAGTTTTTTTAATTAATATCGGAAAGCAGCTATTAGCTTCAACATGAACTCTCAGTTCATGTCAAACTCTCATTTGTAGTCAAACAGTATTAAGAACAGCGTAATTTGTTACATGTGGGAACCCATGTACCTTCAGACTTACTTGAAACGTGATTAAAATATTTCGTGATGCATTGACCTATGGAAAAAAAAAAAAAATGAAACGTTAAAAATTCAACCGTTGTTGATTCTGGTTGTTGGCTGCTCGTATTCCTTGGGCCTATGCCCTTGCAGTAGACCTCGAACGGTGCTGGATATTTATTCCGTTTTTTTATATGCTCAATTTTAGTCTTATAAGTAGTTATAGGCTTCATAATTATTTTATTCAAATTGTTTGTGTTTTGAAACTAATGACTTGTCTTTCGTGTCATTGACTGTCATTTCGTATCATATGACTTGTCATTTTCTTAAGTATGTTTCTATGTTAAAAATTAAACGGAAGAAGTTTAAACTGTATTAGACCTTATCACGTTTATATTTGTTATTTCTTTGTGAAAATATGAAATAGGTCAAAGGCTACTTTTGGGAAAAAACTGCGTTTGCGGTAATTATGGCGTTTTCGAACGTTGAATTAACCTTTTCAGATTGCAGTACCAATTGTATGCTTGGAAAAGACTAAAATATTAAGTAATTTGTTATTCATAGATTTTGCTTGTCAAATTATTCTGTTTTTTTTTTATCTTTTTTTTTTCAAATTTGCCTTGTCATGTGCTAGTGCCAGTATCGCCAATTTCTTAAGTAACTCCACTAAGTAAAATTATCTTTTTGAACTATGTTTTATAACACTTGTTTGAAGTATGTATTAAGTGGGGGCATAAACGAACTATAATTTTATGAACAGCTAAGTGTACAAGGCTTTTGTAAGAGTCCAAGCTTTTACCCCCTGACATACAATATAAAGGGCACAATGCTGGAAAATATTTAAAAAATAAATGAGGAGAAGAAATATCTTAAGATGAGTGTGTGAAAAAAAGGCAGAACGTCCTCGAATGGGGTTAGAAGAGAGTAAGGAAGTATTTAAAGGAAGTTCGAACTTCCTGGGATATGGTAGAGAGTGAAGTTGTGAACGGAGTTGGTTGGAAAATGGAGCGTGTGTAGCCCTGGCCTAAAATGGTTTGGTGTTAGGATGAATTGTCAAAGTTTTATAACAGCTTAGTTTGTTACATGTTGGAACCTATGTTCCTTCAGACTTAAATAGTTCCTTTTTTTTCGTTTCGTAGCACGTGAAGAACAGAACTCAGAACTGAAAAAATTTGGTCAAGATTTTTGCCTTGCTGAGCCTGCTTCTACAGGCCCACCACCGGAACAAAAATTAACTTCACCGCCCCAGACAGCTCAGGTGCCGACGATGGTGCATCCAACTCACGTTCCACCGCCAAATATGGTGCCCGTCTCTCAACCGTCTGCTACTACACCTGAAGAAGTTGTTGTGACTCGTCTATCCAGTCCTGCTCAACCCATACAGGTAAAATTCAGACTTAATGAAATAAGGGATACTCCCTGTCTTTTTTTTCTATAAGGAAGATGATTTTTAAATTTCGTTTTATTTTTTATTTTTTTAGTAATGTCATTTATAGTCTTTTTGTAGCATTTCCTTTAGAAAATTCAAGTTATTTTTCACAGCTCCCCTGTTCCTATCTTTTTTTTCTCCGTCTCTTGGTCTCTCTTTCCCCTCTCTTCCTGTGCTATTTTGGCTATCGAATGTTTCAAAAGGAGTAGTTAAAAAGCAAGTTTTGCATTATTTATGTGGTTAATTTGAATTTATAATTTAAATAAAAAGTTGGGTTTCGAAAACTCACGTCTTTTTTTATCACGACCCCGTCTTCGTAGATCTTTGTTTTCTGCTTCTCTCTGTACATTTTTGTTGTTAAATGTTGCAAAATAGTAATTGCAAAATAAATCATGATATATATATATATTACCTAAAAGGATAGACTTTGTCTAATTATATAAATAACTTAATTAATTTATTTTGATTACATATACAAAGACTCGGAAAACGATATGCAAATCAAATTCATTTTAATACGGAAAACCCCCCCCCCCATCTCCACGAACTTCCCTCGGAAAAAAAATTTCCCACATTTATAAAATAACGATAGTATATTTAAATTTGGCAAGGTACTTGAAAAATTGAGTTGAACACCAAATTAGTAAATTGTTGAATGCGGAATTCAGAGAATTTTTTTTTCTTTTTTTGAAGTTTCGGAAGTTGATTAGACGACATAATTAACACAAAATCTGTTAATTGAATATTGATAAATTCAGAATAATTTGACCGGAAAGGACTCAAGTATTTGTGTTGCGGGGCCTCTAATTTCAGTCGGCGCAAAAAGTACTAAAATGGCCTTGCGGGGGGGGGGGATGTTATCCTTAAAACCCTTGCAAAAGTGTGCTCAACAACTATTTAAAGTTAAAGTTTTTTGATGATCGGATGAACAGTGTAGTGATGCACAAAGGACACACAGAATATATATATATATATATATATATATATATATATATATATATATATATATATATATATATGTGTGTGTGTGTGTGTGTGTGTCAAATTTAATTTGAATTTATAAATTTAAGTTGAAAAAGAAAAGAGTGCATGGTTTTAGAAATCACGGGGTGATCTTGATGAAAAAATATTATCAAATTCAGCAACTCTGACAAATATATCGTGGGTGTGCTTTTGTGTGTTTCAAGCTCTTTTGCGCTTTTTTCCCCGTAGATGATTATATCAAACAAGTGGCTATAGAATGTCGGAAGAAATTGAAATATGGATTTAAAACTCTTGTCCTTTCAGATAACAAAAGAGACCGTGCCACAGTAAACAGGGGATTTTCTGCCATTTTGTGCCATAAAAAGTTATTTTTTCCCAGACCAAAGCCAAAATACAATCCAGCAAACCTTCTAAGGTAGCAATTCGATGTTGAATCAATCATTTTGTAGAAGAACGGGTACCTGATACCTCAAAAATGGGGTTTCAGGTCAAACTTTGACTAATATTAGATTTCCTGTGAGAGGTTCTTCAGATTGCGGGGCCCATGATAGTAGGGTTTTTACAATGACCCCCCCCCCCTCTCCCCCAATAAGTCACTTAAGGATTGCACTTAAATCAGGGCTGATTGTCATTTTCAAATTATGGTTGTGTAAAATTTGACTTTAGCGTAAAGAGTGGGAGGTAGAGAGAGGTGTTGAGTCTTCATATTACAGTATAACCCCGAAGAGTGTGTTGAAAACGGACAGGAATAACAAACCATGCTTTTTTTCTAAGAGTGACTTTAAAGCTTAAAACAATGATTTTATATCTTTTGTGTGATTGTGCGATGCCGCCCTAAAGCTTCCTGCCATTTTGAAACTTTTTCCTGGCCTTTGCGTTAAGGTTTTAACATACTGCAGATGTTGATTGGACTCTCAATAAAGCATGAATTTTAGTGTAGAATTATCTGTCACAAGACTTCGGGAAAAGTAAAGAAGTTGGTAGACTGCGAATCATTTGTTTCTGTATGTTTTTATTAATTTAAAATCATTCGAATGTTTTAGGTTCCTGGTACAACTGGAGATAGTCTCGGTTCAAGTATTGATGAAAACGACGCAAGTTCTATTGACGAAAAGGATGTTGATGCCTTAACAGCTAGTATGACTAAATCCAAATTGAATCCGAATGCAAAAGAGTTTGTTTTCAATCCTTCTGCTAAGGCCTTTACTCCTGTAAGTTTTTTTTTTAGTTTGTTAGTAATGTTTTGTTTTGCTTGATGATAAATCTGATTTATAAAATAATCCATTGAATTTAACGTAATGCTGAGGATTCATTGGAAGTTGGAGGCTTAAGAACTTATTCTAATCGAGAATAACAAATTATTTTTTTCTTAGAAGATGATGACTTTTGAGGGATGGCAGCAAATTAAGACGCTGTTTTTGGTTCTGCTACCTAGTTACTCCAGTACAGGACATGCTCTTTTTTTTCTCTCTTTCTTGTTTTTTCAAGGTTCTGAAGAAGAGTCTTTAATATTTTAGATTAATGTCTTTTGCTTTGTTATAACCTCTTCTTTCCGTGCTCTGGCGGGTATTACGGGCTTTCAAGTTTATCTTTTAGGAAGTTCCCTTGGAGCTGTCTTTCTTTTTCCTTCTTTGTGTTTCGCATCAAGAAGGCAAGTTCTTAATTAAAAAACAATAAAATAGGAAATGTTAAGGAAGTTGACTTTGTACAGCAGCTCCATTGTATAGCTTATCGAAAACTTGGGCTTTTTAGAAAATGTTGAATACAGCTATTGACTCGTGATCCTTGTCGACAATCTGCATGAAGTTCTTCTAAAATCTAGCTCATCTATTAATTTTTGGCTAGTCAAATGATCCCTCTAGGATACCAGTTAAAAAATAATTTTTCTCTGATTTTGTTGTTGTTGATAAGGCCTGTCTTATGAACTGTCACATACCTACCTTTATGACGGTTTTAGAGCTACCATCAGGTATCTGGCAACCATGCCTGTAGTGAGAACAGCAAAGTTTCTCTTGGACGGAAACTAACAACTAATGGTGCAAACACAAGGGTCAACGCCAGGGCCGTATCCAGGATTTTTTTTTTCGGAGGGGGTTTACTGATTTTTTTTTGGGGGGGGGGGGTACACAAAAAACGTCAAAAAATGCATACACATTTTTTTGTCCATTTTTGTTGCGTTTTTACGAGTCAGACAAACATTTCGGGGGGGGGGGGGTTCAAACCCCCTAACCCCACTCCCCCTGGATACGCCCATGGTCAACGCATAATTTAACTTCTTCTTAATTGACTTAGATAAGATTAGGACTTCTTGTCGATTAGCTTTCCCCTTTTCCTCACAACCATCAGCTATTGCAAATTTCTTTGTGTAAAATCTACCGCCTCACTGAAAATAACGAAACAACGTTCCATTATCTAGAAGAATATTTTATTAATTGTGTTTCTTTGTAGTGTTTAAGCGATAAAAATCATGAATCCAGTGACAATAACTGGGAAAGAGGGGAATAATGCGAATTATTCAGCATGGTGGCGCTGAACTGAAATTATGGTAAAGAAAAATGTCTACATCATGGTTAGTATCAACACAAATGTCTTGTTGTTAGGATAAGTATGAGCATGCTCACTAAATTCGATGCGTGGTAATTGTATTTACAGCAAACAGCTCGTTGTATTTTAGTTGATGATAAAAATATTTTTAAAGCGATCTCCTGGAGCACCAACACCGCCAAGATCAATGACACCCCAGCAAGTTCCAATATCTGTAATACCTTCTGGGCCTCTCTCAGCACAAGGTCTACCAATTGTTCAGTCAATGCCTGTTGTTCTTGGGACACCTTACTATCCTACAGTTTCTGGTCCTAATGTTGGTGTGACATTGCCAATGCATTCACCTGTTGTGCCACAGCAGCCTTTCATTCCCTCGCCCAATACGATGAGAGCTTACAGACCACGAGGTGAGTTTGTGTGCCATCTTTCTTGTTAAAGTTTAAGATATCCAGTATCAGTAGTTCCTCGAGCGTTTATTTTAGAACGGTTTGGATTCCTGGGAAAATCCTATTAACTTCGGAGAAAAAAAAAATCCCGTGCAAAAGCTGCTTGAGTTATTGATTTATGAAATAACTATTGAGCAAATGGGAGCCCCCCCCCCCCACAGAATATTCCCCCACACGCAAAATTGAACCTCCGAAGCCGCCAATTGACCCATTAAAGTTAAGAGTCTGAGAAAAGTTCCCTGATTATCGAAAAATGCTATAAAATCGTGATTTTGCCCCAAGGAGAACCAAGTGGCTATAAATCGTATGTTCTAAGAATGGCAATTGATATATATATATATATATATATATATATATATATATATATATATATATATATATATATATATATATATATATATATATATAAAGCTATGAACTGAGCTGCAGCTGCAGAGGAAGTAATGCGACGTGGTAACCCATTCGTCAGTGAAAAGTCATGTAGTCAATACAAGACAAATTGTTAATGTGGACATTCATCTTTATGTTAGATTTAGCTCAGTTGATTCAACTGATTTTTCATGAAATTATGTTTGATGATATATAATTGCGCAGGGCCCTGGGAGCTGGAAGGGGGGTTGTCAAATCCGAAGGCACGGTATATGACCTTTGGACTATTTTTAACAAAATGATTATCTTAAAATTCTGATAGGATGCATTTGGGGAAACCCCCTCCGAAGTTTGTACGACCACACCTTTCATATGAAGCGCCTCTGGGAAAAAAAAATATTAATACCTTGAACCCTTATGGCTCTCTTATGGCAATGCTGTTGTATTGCTTCTGACGTGTTGAAGATTATAGCATTATGTGTTTCTTGGAATTTTTTCTGTGTAATGGTAATACAAAATTAGTTTAATAACAAATGTTTGATCTCAGCTCTGAAAAACGCAATTACGAAGCTAAGAAAAGCCAAGAAACATCAAATGCTAGATGGTGCTGGTGATTCTTTTGTCGACACGTCAGTTTTATCTCTTGGAATTTTCCCATGCTCTTTGGGGTAAATATTAATAATGAATTCTAAAGAATCTCTTATACTTCTAAAGTAATGTTAGAGAATTTCACAACAACAAAAAAAGTTTGAAGTGGTCAGTGTTTTACTGACCAAACACCGCAAGGATAAATATACACCGCAAGGATTTTAAGATCAGAGAACGCGGCGAAAAAAAAATGTGATAAAATGAAATTTAAATTCTTCTACTCAATAGAGGTATACTTTTTGGGATGGCTAATTACCATTATTTTCGCCCAGTGCAACTTTTACTATTTCAGTGAATTGCGAATGACAGCTGCGATCTAGTTGATTTGGGCTTATTTTTTCTTGTGGTAATTTCTGAATAAGAGAGAAAAAATTGTTGGTTTTACTGTTTTTCCTTTTTTTTCACTTTATATTTTTGAAATCAAATAAGTCAAGCTATCTGAATTTGTTAATATGAACGTAATACACGAAAAACTTACATAAGTGTTTTTTTTAGTAGTATGTTGAAGAAAGCATTTGCCTTGAAACTCTTATACTTTTTTAAGGAATGAAAAAGTGATGTTCATTTTTAACATTTTCTTGGTATTAGTCATAAAAATTGCTCTGAAGGCGCGATTTTCGGATAAATTTTGGCTTTTGTAACGTGTAACTGTTACCGTAAGTCTCAAACCAAAAAACCGATTGAAAGTAAAAGGAAAAAAACGCCGTAAGAATTGCCTGGTTATCACTCTTTTTGCTCCATTTTATTTGTTTGTTCGTTCTATTAGCCAATTGAGAATGAATTATGCTTACGAAGTTTCACTGACTAGCCGAGTTTTGCTTTCACTCCGGGTCTTTTAGTCGTGAAGGCATTGAAATTCGTGGGATCTCATAAAAGTTGAGGATTTGAAAGGTGAAAGAGAAAAAAAAATAATCCCAGGCACATCGTGAGACTTGGAATAAAAATTTAAAAATGAAACCCATCCGGAAACATTCTAGTAATAATTTTAAACCGGACACATCGGTTATACTGCAATCAGCAGAAACTTTTTTATTTAAAAAATAGAAAAAGCTACCACCATGTCTGGCTAATTTTTATGTTTCAGGTGCTCCAAACATGTTTAAACGTAATCCCGTTTGCCTGGAAGCCTAAGAATGGGGATGGTGACCTTGCTGTTTGCCAACTCACTTTTAATAATTCACAATATGCTGACATTAAGTAATGCATTGATACCAATTTTGAGAAGACATTATAAGATGATAATCTATTTTAATATGAGAAGAAAGAAAAATTTGACAGTATTGTCATTCCCAATACCGAAGATAGATCCAACGTGCAAAAAAAATTATTTCAACTTCTTAGCACCGCTAGAGCTGATGTAGCTCTTGTGCTGCTACAAGTATAAAATACCCACTTTGCGCTAACACCATGCTAAAGTATGGCATAAAAATTTTAGACACCAAAGGGAAAGCTAATTGGATTAAGTGGAATTGGTCGATATTATAGTGGAATTCTGCTTACACAAAACAGTTTCATTTCCAGAAGCTTTTTTCCTCAAGGTTTTTTTTAGCAATGATTGAAAGTGGTAAATTAAATAGCTTGTGGAAATGGGAATTTTACGGAAAATTGGAGTTTTAAAAAATGGGAATGAATGTTAAATTCTACTGTCGATAAATCAACCAGGTTTGGAGAAGAACCAGGTTTTGGGGATTCTTTTATTCTGAAATACTGTAATTATTTAAAAGAAAAATTGATTTATGAAACGTATACAAATAAATTTTTTATGGTAACTTTTTTAATCGATAAACAGTTATAAAATTTTACTCAGTCACGCTGTTTTCTATGCTTTTTGATTTTTGGACAACATAAAAAACAAAAGACTAAAGCACTATTGTATATTTCAGTTGAGAATTTTAAGTGTTTTGCGTTATTTAAGATAAATAAAAAAGGGAGCTTTTTTGCAATGTTTACACAGATGTTAAATGCTGCTTAAACTTGTTTTTTTATATTTCTTTTCAGTTCAAATAGCATCATCTCAAGTAGCATCTGTAACTGGTCAGCCATTATTGGCGCCTGGTCCATTGCCATCTCATCCATTTACTGTTCAATATGGTCCCCAAGGAGCAGCTCTTGTTACGTCTCAAGGGGCTGCGCTTGTAGGGACATCGCAGCCCTTCCATCAGTTCTCACAAGTGCCGGTAAACTGCTGCTTGTTTTTTTTTTATTTGTTTCTTTGTTTTTGAACTATGAATATTAGAACATTATCAAAGATTTGGAATTCAACTAGCTATCCAAAACGAATATAAACTGCAAGTTGCAAATTTCTTAGACCACGCTGCTCTTCCATTTACAGAATTTAAGAGAGAGAAAATGGGTATAGTTTAAATAAAACAGTCGAACAAAACAACAATAATAAACTCTAAATAATAAAGTTCCGAATATTTCGACTCCACGCCCGGGAGCCTTTATCAACGGGAAAAAAAGTTAAAGTTAAATTAAACGCAACATACAAGTCATTCATAAACAGTTGACAAGTGAACATCTCGCTATATTCCGTTGTGCGCTGGCGTCATGCCACTATTCTGGGATGGATCGCCGAACTATATTTCGCGATGCATTGACAGTGAGATTGAAATTGATAAGAAAAATGTGTGTGTTGTGGCTTGAGATTTTTACAAAAAAGGATCGATTTTGATCTCGAGAAAATGTTTAGCTAAAGCTGGTGGTCAGATAAATGCACATAATGACGTTACAAAGGAAGAACTAATTAATGAGCTTTACGACTGCTATGTCATTTTTCAAGAAAAGGATATTAGAGACGAGACGGTGTTCTGCATGTATGATCCTTCGGAGGTCCCCGAAGCCAGTTTTAAGGCACGTGCAGATTTGTCGCGCCGGCTGCTAAAAATCGAACGCAAGTTGGAAGAAGCGCTGAACATAAAATTCAAAACGCCAACGAACTCACCCGCGAAAGGTGCTGCAGGTGCGAACAAGGAGATAGCGAACGTTTCTGAGAAAAGACTTTTCTCCGTTGTTGTGGCCAATCCACCTGAAGTATCGAATCTCGTGGAAAAAAGACAGTTGATTGAGAAGTGTGGCATTAGCGATACTGATGTTTGTATCAAGTCATCAAAAAGTCGTTGGCTGATCAATGTTTCCGACCGGGTTTGCTGAAAATATTGCAAAATACATGGAAAGTGACACTGTGACAACGAAAGTAACCGAGCCCGTCTCCATCGGCGTTGTGAAAGGGATACCTAGTGACGTAGCAGAAAAAGATTTAAAAATTACCTAACTAGAATGCACAAAAGCTTTCCGTATCGGAAGCTCATCAACTTTCAAAATGTATTTTCCGACAGAAAGTGCCCTTTCCTCTGCAATCCGACACGGTATTCGGATCGATTATGATTGCTTTCGGATAGAGAAATTCCTGTTTATTCCGAAAAGCTGCTACAATTGCCAACATTATGGACGTGTAGCTTCCCAGTGTAAAAATGCGGTAACGTGTGCTAGATGTTCTGGAGGACATACCTCCAGTCGTGAGAAACCGTGTTCTGCCCCTATTAGATGTGCAAATTGTGGAAGTAAGAGACATCCCTCTTATAGCATCAAGTGTAAAAAACTAAACCAAACTTTGAAATGTCCTGGCTAACTCACCAACTAATCCGTTGTTACCCTTGCTGAAAGTTTTCTAATGCATAATATATGAAGAGAAGTCTTCCTGATATCGAAGTGATCTGATTATTTATGGTGAAAATAAGTTTTTAGTGCTCATGTTCCTTTTTTCTTTTTATATAGTACTCCGTCATTCCCCTTTTTGTAGACGGGTAAGAAATACATTATTATAAAGAAAAAGACAAAAAATACACCATAACACAAAAAAACAACAACAATTAAACAAAACACACACGCTAATAACCTTATTAAGATGTGTTGTATTTTTTAAATTTATTTCTTTATTTCTTTGTATGTGTCTTTTTTGTCATGTTTTTGTCTTTATTTGTTGCGTTTAATTTAGTTTAACTTTTTCTTTCGCTGATAAAGGCTCCTGGACGTGGAGTCGAAATATTCGGGTTTTTATTATTTAAGGTTTATTGTTGTTGTTTTGTTCCACTGTTTTATTTAAATTACTCCTGTTTTTTCTCTCTTAAATTCTGTAAATCGGGATTGGGGCACGGTTAATCAAATATAATGTTAAAAAAGAATAATGATAAGTGTTTTAGTAGAACTTTTGTTTATTTAGCTTATATTAGGGATTAATAAAAAAAAGGATTTAACTATAAAAGTTCAACTAGTTGTACTTCGAAGCATGGGCGTAGGCAGCATATTGTCTAGGGGGGGGGCAGTCGATAGTGTAATGGAGGGCCTTTTATCAACTGCTTTTCCAACCATCTGCTTTTTCAGCCATATCTAATGTAAATTTGAAGGTCTAGGGGGGGGGGGGGGTAGCTGCCCCCCGGCCCCCTCCCTACGCCCATGCTTCGAAGCAAAGTAGAAAAGAAACTTCCAGGTATAATAGGTAATATCAAGGATATTCATTGGCTTATAAAGTCTTTTTTTCTGGAATCCATCATAATACGTACCGAAAAATACCCCAAAAATCGGGACTGGTGCAACTTTTTTTTTCTTTGGTTTTTGTTTGCTCAATGGCCATATTTTGCTAAATAGGGCACATACTATTATTTTAAATAAACTGTAAAACCATTTTTAAAAAAAAATTAAAACAATTTTATGTTAAATATTCAAAAACAGCTGCTTGTCTTTTATTTACTTATTTTTCTTTAATTCTGTTCAAGTTGAAATTTTTTTTTTGTCTGATTGACAGTTGACCTGTGGCCGATGTGAGGAATATAAATCTTGGCTTGCACGGATAGTAAAAAAGCTCAAACAAAGCTAAGACACATTAAACATTATATGTTGTTATATTCTTTTTTCTTTTCTCTTTTTGATCTTGTTGAAACATATAACTTGAATTTTAACATGTTTTTTTTTTATATATATAGATTTATCCCGTAAGACTAATGGCGCAGCCAAATGGTGTTATGTCTTTAGTAGCTTCACATTCATATGGTGAGAATCACCAGTCGCACTCAAATCATCAGGGACATATGCAAATGACTGTTCCTACACCTGCTCAAACTCCAAGTGGAAGCAATGGACAACATCCCAATTTATATCAACCTCCAACACCTTCGCCGGCTCTTCATCCTCCTCCACAGGTGAACATCAGATAATTAAATTAAATATAGATACTCGTTTCGAAAAAAGGGCCAAAGACACTAGCGAAAAAAATTAAACCCAAGGAAAGAGATAAAACTTCATTACTGACTATAAAGGGTCGTATTTTGGTGGAAAAACCTGTAATTTTGTATATGCACTTCTATGATTTTCTTATTAGTATAGGAAATACAGTATTTTTCCTATAAAAGATAAAGGCATTTTGGCTGTGAAGCCATTTAGCTTATGGGTTTATTTAACTTTCCAAGTTTGTTTTTTTTTCAGTTCGACTTGGGCCAAAGGTTGTGCTTGCTCCTACTCCAGGCCACGCCAATGTGCTCAGAACGTCACTCTAATTCCTCCTAAGAAGCTTTTAATTTCTTTAAATGTTTTTTGTTTAAGCTATATCCAACTTTCACTTTTAACCCTCCTATATGCTCCAAATTCCTTGTTCCCTAAGTTCCCCAAATCCCCCCCCCCTTAGAAGGACGTCCGGTTTTTCGTTTGCCCCATCTAGACTACCAAAAAGCGTGATTTATTTTCAACGTATCTTTTTTCATCCAAAACATGACCTTACCCTCTTAACCATTCTTTGCTACAGCTCTAGAACATAAGACTCCAGCCACGTTTTTGGCATATGCTTTGGAATAATCTGAGCAGTCATGTTTAATGCTGATATGAAATAGAGTGAACCATCGGCTTCTGGCTGTGGTTAGCAACAACTAGTTTTTATTAGTTATTAGGCTGTATACAGAGATAACTTTAAACAGAATCATGAGTTTTGGTTGCTCCAATTGCGAACTAAAAGTAGCTAATGGCAGTTGTCTAAATATAATCATCTATCCTAGATAAGCTCAATAAAGTCGCACCCCCCCCCCTCCCCCCAAAAAAAAGCTTGTTTGATTCTTCATCAGTCTTGGTGCAGCAAACTGTGCTACATATCTTGATACCTAAAAATGTTTAGGAGGGCACGGGCCTGAAGACTCTCTCGATCCCATGCGTTTGTGCTTTCTCGCTCTATCTTCGGATTTATATGATGAAAACCCAAAAGATCAGATGGTAATTCGTTTAATGAATTCCGAAATATGGTTTAATAATGGTGTTTTCTATTTCGGTCGCGGATAGTTAGCCAAGATTTTTTTTTTTTCACTCCTCTCAATCTGAGAAGGTCCTTTAAGAGCAAAACTTTTAAGGGCAAATCCTCAAAACGCAGCCTAGCTGAACTACCTTGAACAGGATACACCGCGTCAGGAATAACTAAAAAAATGAGCTCCGTCCGACGATCCATCGCCGAAATAGCCTTCCAGAAGAGGTAATCCTTGAAATTCCCTCGCTTGAAACATTCAAGCGATAGTACAACACATATACGAAAGTTGAAAATAGAATAATGAAATTAGCAGGGCTAGCGGAATATCATCATTGTTGATGGAACCGCGAAGACAGTAATAAAAGGAGGCCATTGAATAAAATTTCCAATCCTAAGAATCGTCATTCACATTCTCAGAAGAGAATGTCTTTAGAATCTATTGACGTTTTCCTGTCACAATAGTGCAAAATATAGATTTCGTCTTTCGTTTAAATTGTTTGATGATGTCGTCACCCGAAAGCAGTTTTTCATTTGGCTCATTCAGCAAGTGGCCTATCACAGC
The DNA here is from genome assembly GCF_049724085.1 of Artemia sp. Qi Xiang Cuo. Lineage (NCBI taxonomy): Eukaryota > Metazoa > Arthropoda > Branchiopoda > Anostraca > Artemiidae > Artemia > Artemia sp. Qi Xiang Cuo. Next base: position 42,790,265 of record NC_142806.1, read on the forward strand.
TATCAGTAATCTTTTTTGGTCCAAGCAAATTAGCTTGATTTGGCTGTTGTGATATCAATCTATTTTTGTAACTAAGAGTGTTTAACCAATTAAAGTTGTGTCATGCACGGATAAAAAGACGAAGGTAACCACAACCTTTAAAAAAAATCATTCAAAGGATAACGGTCGCTAGTCTTGAATCATGTTTAACGCAATGAACTTGAACTCCGACTTGATTAGTATGAATTGGCTCTGATATCTCATAAACATTAGTTGACTGCAAAAATTTTGTAAATTTGGCTTAAGGAGGGTCTTCATTGCTCTTTGCCGTGAGCATCAAAAAAGAACTTGTTCTAATCAGAAAGGTCAATCGGATAATCATCATTTGAAAAGAATTATTGGATTTTAACATTTGAAGCAGTAAAAGAAATCAATCTGAAAATGATCTTAATTCCAAATGAATAGGACGTTTCCTTTGATCATTCATTAGACGCTTTTGACATTAGAGTAGTTAATTTAATGTTGTTATTCCGGTACAAATGTGATTTCTAAGCCTTAGTAGTAACACACGGATGTATGAATTCGCTCCTTTTAGCGTTTTCCAGAGTTGAAAAATTGCACAACTGGCGCTTAGATGAGGATTGCAATAAGGGGACGCAGTAATTTTTAGGTGAAGACGTAGCAATAATTGGATTTGTTTCATCTTAACTCTTTTTTTTCTTTTTTTACCTAATTATGGTGTATTGAATTTTTCTATAACGTGGATTGCTACAGAAAATGGATTTAACTTTAATATTAATATTTGATTGGATTTTGGAAAAAAGAAGTCATTTATTACATGAACTTTTTATTGTGCTGATAAACTTGGATGAGCGTTAACCTTTAGGCCCTCTTCTTGTGCATTAGTTGAACGAAGTCCGCGATTTAAGATACAATTTATTAGACATACTATTCAGGCGACTACTTTCTCTTCTGATCACTCTTGTAGTAATTAGAATATTCTTACGTAGTGGAAGAACAAACCAATTTAACTTCTAGCTTTGAGACCAAACATTCTATACAAAATCATTCTATTTGATATTGATTCTTAAAGTTGAAAAACTAAATTATGCAAGACTTCAAGAAGTAAGCTTCAAGGGTTTGTCTTTAAGGTTTGTTTATTTCCGTTAAAATGTTTAAGTATCACATATTTAAGCACTCCCCATCCCCACTCTCTCTCCTTCTCTCCCCCCTCTCTCTCTCTCTCCCTCTCTCTGTCTATATATCTACTCTATGCTCTTTTAAAATTTTGTGATTAGTTTTTGTAGCTCTGCATATATTCCTAATAACTCCCCGCACTGGTTAAGGTTATAAAACTGGTTACATTTTCATTTGCAGGGAACTCCTACTGGGGCTCCTCCACACCACCAGCAATCGAATGTGATATACACACCTCAGCCTACAGTAGTGACACCTGGAAATGGTCCACCACCGCAAACTCCTATGCCCCCACCTGGAAACCCACACGGCCTACCTATGGTTTACATACCACCAGGTCACCACCACCAGGGTGGGATGACACATATGCTACCCTTTCAACAAGGACACAATGGAATGACTATGGGAATGATACCGCAATTTCATTATATACACGCTCCTGGTTAGTTTCCTGTTTTCTGTTCACTGTTAGGACGCAAATTCGGTTATATTCATTTTGTTTTTCTTTTTTGTAGATTTTTAAGATTTGTAGATAGCGCAAGGGTACTTCATTCGCTCTTAAGTTTTCTAGATTGCCATGAGTATTCCCTGAGAATTATTATCTCAAAAACAACAAGGCGTTTAATAGCAAATAATGTTCATTCGAGTGGATCTTACTAACTTTCTAAATTTAACTTACACGCCCTCTACAATCAGGCAAAAAAAATTCAGGTACTCACTTCCATCAAATGACTAGTAACATAGATACGGACAAGTACAGGTGTTGTCTCTAGGCTTGTCTATGGAGATTTTTTTGGGGGGAGGGGGGAGGGGATATATGTCTTGATTGGTGGAGGTTGGAGTTGATTTTTTTTTGCCTATACTCCACCCAGGACGAACGTCACGTAGAGATCTGAATCTCAATGGATCTACTATCTTTACTAATAATACTACCCAGGTAAGTGAAGCTATCAACATGGTTGATTGTCTCACTGCCTAACAACGGCTCTTAACCCTGATTTATTCCTAGTTTAAGTGACTTAGTTTTCTTCATATTAATTTCCAGATTTATTCTTCCCCCCTGGTCTCAAAGCCTCCGAAAATTCATTCATTTCGCACTCTTTTTTTCCAGGACGCCGAAATCTTCTATATAATCTTAATCTAGGAGAGTCTTTCCTTTCCATTTGGTACCATGTTCTCCTGTCGACTTTACCGTATTCCTTGGGGCAAAGTTAATCAAAATAATCCGTATCAATGGGGATAGGACACAACCCTGTTTAAGTTCTGCCACGCCGAACCAGCTACTACCCTAAGTTCTATTTCAACCATAGCTATGTTATTCTCGTACATAGCAATGATCACTGTAATGTAATTATCTGAATCTTCGCTAGAACTTTTCAATCAGCTGAATCAAATGCCTGTTCATAATCTGTAAAACTAAGGACTAAATGGGTTTCATGACTCAGAAACTTCTAGATTATTCATCTAAGAGGGAAAGTAAGTCAACACATTCTTTCCCCTTCATAAAACCATACTTTTCTTAATATTCTATCTAGAACATCTCTTAGTCTAATAATTATCGTTATGCTAAGTAATTTGCTTCCCACAGAAATAAAGCTGATGTCTCTGTAATTATCACATTAAGTTTTATTTCTGTAAATGTTTGTAAACTTCGTCGTTATTGATCGGTTCTAGTGTGCAATATCGTGAAATTCCTTTGAGTTTTTGTTTTTATCCTTTTTTTGATGACTGGTGAAAAATTGATGTCCTGTTAGGATTTTTGACCACCACCCCCTCGCACCGTAGTATCGACATTTTCATCGCTTATTTCTTAAGGATAATTGCAAATTTTGTAACTTCTCTCCCTCTTCTAAATGAATTTCCGCGTACCTCGCTCAACGAACCTGTTTGGGTTTTTTAGTTGTGTTGGTTTTTATTTTATTTATTGATTTATTTATTTATTTTAAACAGAGTCTACATGAATTTAATTTTGTTTTTTTTCTTTTTTCAGTTAGTAGCGGCCAAGGGCAGCAACATATTGTACATCAGAACCAGTGATTAGGGCCATTGTGTTATTTATAGGAGAAAATATTGTTTTTTGAATTAGTGCAGCTTCTGTTTTGCAGAGTGCACCCTGCCTACGGTTGTGAGTGAGATTTCGAGTTTGGAACTTCAGTTTTTAAGGAGCAATAATAGTAGATAAACTCTGCAGCACAGGCCCTTGAAGCCTGACTTGCGTGCTGGACTATGCAGGCTGTTTCTTTTTATAAAATTTTATAGTTCTTGCAAACCGGATGAAACCCCGTGGATTCTCTCTGAGAGAAGAAAGTGAGAATTTATTGTTAAGTTCTTTTTTTTAGAATGGAAAAAGAATTAGTTTTTTTTTCTGCCCTTATACCCTAAGGGTAGAATTTTAACTCTGAAACAAAGCAATTTTGTTATTGAACTGTTTTGAAACTTGCTGGAAGAAATGTCGTTTCAAACTTTCAGCAGTGTCTTCAGTCAAAGATGTTATTTAAAAAAAAGACAAAAAAAATAAAAAAAACTTATGCCAATATTGTGATTCTCGTTTCTCTCTTAGGATTCGTTTAGATTACATCTTCTCTAAATATGATTTTTCATGGTACTCTCTAACCGTTGTCTTGGAGATAAAAGTTGAAGACGAACGGTAATTCAATCGTCTTTTGATGTTGTCCAGTCTCCTTGACACTCAGATTAGCTAAAAATCGGAGGTACGTTGGTATATCTGTAAAGATAGAGGCTCAATATGGATCTCCTTCGAGGAAAAGACAAACCTTTAAATTCAAAAAGGTATTTCAGTAATTTGGCAAATAACGAAAATAGCAATTTGAATATCTGAGACAATTGGTTGGAAATGGAAAATCACCTGAAACTGTAGATTGCTGGTAATCCACTAGCTGTTTCTGTTTTATTGCCAGGATTGCCACCAATGCACAGTTCTATGGCTGTCGAACTCATGGGCATGGTTAGTTTATTCTGCGGAATTCATTTTTTAGCAATGAAGTTCGGTTATAAATAGCTTGAAAATACGTCACTGTATTAGTTGTCGCTTGGATCCCCAAAAGCGAGCACTGGCAACCTTGTTTTTAAATTTTTGTGGTCAGTGATTAAGATGCAGTAACTGTAAACTTTATTTTTCAAATCCTATTGTCTGAATCAGTGGTTCCAAAAGTTTTTACCGTGACAGGCCCCAAAATTCCTTACATTTCGTGCAAACAAATCCTAGATACTTTCAATGAAAATATTGCAGCCTACCTAACGTCGTTATTTGTTTTAATCTCATAAAAACTTCACCAAAAACCCACTGGTACAAGTCAAAACTTGCAAAAAAAAAAAAATAAAACGAGGCAAGAAAAGAAATGTGTTATATCATTGTACCCATCATATCTATTCTCTTTGAACCAGCAACTGTGGGCGCTAACGAAGAGCCTGATACTGCATCAAAGGCTGCTGAACTCCATGTTAAAATTTTTAGTGAAGGAATAGCAATAGCTAAGGATGTAGAAAATTCTAAGGACGTTGACAAAGGATGTAATCATATAGGCAAGTCCGAAGCAGAAGCTGTTAAAATCGCATCTGGCACCAAAACAAAGTGCAAGCAACATGACATGATTCAACTCACAATGGTTAAAAATGATACATAGTTTGAACAATAAGAAGAAATTTTATTCTAACAGCCGGGACCATCAAATGTGACAAGACGTGTCCAAACAGCTAAAGCAAAGGGTATTAAAAAAATTGTAAGGTAAAGTTTAAAGAAAATGAAGCACAAATAAATATGTAAATAAATCAATTGAAATTGCTGATTTGACACCTCATGATTTAAAATTAAAAATTAACCCGCTGATTATGCTAATCCGTGATTAGAAAATCAAATATATTCAACACTGCTGCGTGCCGGGGCCCAGGTGAAGCTCTGGCTCCCGGTAATTAATTTAAGCTTTTATACTAACCACCGTAGCGAATGCAAGGCCTGAAGGGAGGAAAAAGTATCAAACTATACGTTATTTGTGCGTGCTGGTGGCTCAAGAAACGTGTGGAAGGTGAGAAAGGAGTGCCAAAGACGAGAATTGTCATCCAGGTTAACCAAGGACACATTCGGAAGGGTTAGATCTCTGCCTGTTACTTAATGCTAAAACATCAAAACAAAATTGTATATGCACAGAAGATTGCATTAATGTATATATATATTGTAGTACCTAATGACTATAATCAGATAATTGAAGGTAGATTATGAAACAAATGTCAAAATTCTTGTTACCTTACCTTTGGTAAAGCTCCTGCTTTAAAACTTCGAAGGAGTATAAATTAGTATGAATGATGCCACCTCCATGCGTACGGTGTTCGTGGACATCTGTTAAGAGGGATTGAGAGCTTTCTTCCGGATTGTTCGCTGCGGGTTGTCCTCAACGGGTTTATTTCCTGCGAATATTCAGTGAAAGAAGGGATTCCCCAGGCCAGTGTCTTGGGACCTACACTCTTCCTTATCTAGGTAAATGACATGGGAGACAACCTTGCAAGCCCTCTGCATCACTTTGCCAACAATAACACGACATACTCAGCCGTCCCAAAAAACGAAGACCCAACACAAGCCTCCCTTTCCCTGCAGATAGGTCTTAATAAAATCGAAAAGAAATCTGATACATGGATGATCAACTTTAATGCATCGAAAACAAAGGAGCTTCTTATTACCCGATCAAAGGTGCCACGTGAACTCCCCAGTTTCATTTTTGATTATTCCACTTTATACGTCTTGCATCAGACCCATAGCTGAATATGGATGCCTGTTATATGCTGGTGCCCCAAAAACGCCGTTGTCACCACTCCAGAGGATCTGGAATAGGCCAAACAGAGCAGAATGCGCCTCTACACATGACTCACTCGAGCCTCTAATTGAAAGGTTTGATGTAGCGTCGATGGCTATTTTCTACGAGTATATGAATTGGCCTCCCTCAGACGAGCTCTCGCATTGTTCCCCCCTCCCCTCCCTTTGTCTAACCGACAAGGCAGATGGGCAACCGAAGGCACACAAATTGGTCCAATTATCTAAAAGAGGACACGCCAAGAACAGAGTATTTGAAGAAGGGCTGCATCCGGCGTTGCACTTCTATCTGGAACGATCTTCCTGGGGATATTATTTGTGCAAATCTATCTGTTAACTTTTTCAAAAGAAGGTTCAACGGACATTTAAAACCTCGAGTTTTAGGTACGAGGTAAAAGAATGGCTGCATATCAGATACCTTTAAGTACCTGGCGCCGTTAATGAATAAAATAAATAAATAAAAATGAATAAGCCATCAGACTTTGAATGAGTAAAATTGTCAATAAATGAAGAAATGAAATCTAAAAATGAATGGAAATCACAATGAACGACTAAATTCAACTTCTTGAAATTGCCAGAATTTGGTTTGGTTTTGCTGGCTCCGAAAATCCCTCAAAAGGTAAGAGCTTCTTTTGATTTTTACTGAAAACTCAATTCCTTAAGTTGAGATTTTTGTTTTGCAATTTGATTTTCCTTTGCTTTCGAAAGCAGTTGATTTAGAAGGAAGAAAACGGCGACGGAAGTATAGATCCTTTAAAAAAAAAGTATTACTAATCTCACTGTAACAAAAAGTTTTTTATTAGATATATTTTTTTTCGGGAAACTTCTTTTATACTTTGATTTCCTTTTTGCTTCCTAATGCTAACAACTACTGGCAATACTGTAGACTTAACACGGGTTTTAGTTACCACCTCCACTCTTCTGTCTGAACACAATATACTGCTTCGAATGTCCCCTACGGATGGCTTTGTAATTTATATAAAGCTAAGAAAATCATTGCACATTTGAAAATAATGGGTTTTGCACGAAGAAAACGTTGATGAAAATACTACGATTGGACAGTTTGTAAAATGTAAGAACTGCATTAGTTGCAATACGCTATTTTCTATTGATTTTTTTTATTACCACGAAGTTCTACTACTTTAAAATTTTCAAAGTTAGACTTTATTTTCTTTTATTATAAACTAAAAAAACTGTTTAAAATGTATTGTTTTCATCAACTAATGTAGTTAAAATGCATGTTTTTTCATAACGTATGGGAATTTTAAGAAATAATACTGTATTGGTTATAACTAGATTGTCATACCTACAAAATTGCAGTAGTCTAACCATTACTGTTTTCTATTCCTACACCAAATTTACGTAGGATACCATCTATTTCTACCGTACTGGGCATTAAAACCCACTAATAAAAATACCAAGTATCTATCTGGGACCATGTCTATTTGTTCCTGTAGTTGTATGTAAAATTTATCTGAGTCACTACTATCTCCATCAGTCGCTTCTACAGGGGCATATATTACTATGATTGATGCTTTGAACTTTTTAGTCATAAAATGAGTGACTAGCATTCTATTATTAATTTCATCCTAACCTAAACAAGAGTAATGAGCTGATGGGTGGCATGAGCCTATGCAACCCATCCTTCGTGTCTGAGTAAATAAATTCTATATTACCTAATTTCATGTTTCCTACCACTGGGATATGAGTTTCTGAAACTGCATAAGTCCAGTTCAAAGCGTCTGAATTTTTCAGTCAAAATGTCGATACGATAGTCGTGTTTTAACGTCGTACCATTCCAAGTTGCAACTTTCGTATTCCTTAAATCATTGAAATTATAACGGCCTCAGGAAAAGCAATGGTTCCAGAACCAACGCAAAACTTGACAAGTTAAATGGTTTTTCTAAGAATTCTCGGAAAGTAGGTGTCGCTTTTTAGTTTTGTCTCGTTTATTCGGGTCATCTTTCCAAGCTCTACGGATTAAACTAAGACCACCTAATCAATTATAAATAGTTTGAACCTAAAATAGTTTATAATGGATGAGATAGGGCAATTATTTAAGGTACCGTATCCTTTTAAGTCTTTCTGGTACTAAGATACAATATTTATAATGGACGAGATAGGGTGTTCTTAGGGTACTTTATCCTCTTAAGTCTTTCTGGTACTAAGATGATACCACTTGACAACAACAATATCAAACAGGATAAAGTGTAGTATTGTGGAATTCATAGACGTACGATTACATAGACGCATCAAGCACATGCCTAGGAAAGATACCAGAGTCGTGAATAATCAAAATGATCTACTCCACAACAATTGTTTTTTTTCCGTAAACAGCATACAGAAATCCTATTGGCCAAAATGGATAACAACCATAAACCCTTTTAACAGTAACGAACCTGTTTTCGGGAAAAGTCCAGATGTAACGTGTAGAAATCACGTTAAAAGGTATAGGAAGGCTTTTTGACCAGGTCTGAGGTTTTAAGTCCGGTTTTTTGTTAGTTGGCATTATTTTTCGTCAAATTTAAACATTTTTCATTGTGCTGTTGTGAAAAAAATCACTGTCTTTCGTATATAGTTTAGGGGTATATCAAGGCATGGGCGCCCATAAGCTGAATTCCAGGGGGGGGCAAACCTCGTCTAATTGGCAATTTTAATGCTATATAATAGAAATCTCAGAACAAAGAAATAAAAATAAGGCAGCAACATTCAGCCAGGGGGGGGGGCGGGCGCACCCCTTGTCCCCCTTATGGGCGCCCATGTATCAAGGTATAAGATGTAGTAAAGTAAGGTTATGTTGTTGTAAAGTAGGTTTTGGTTGATACCTTATTACGCCTCTTGTAGGGAGTATAATTACAGTCCTAAGTTTGTTATGATTCATCTGAAGAAACGCTAATGGGTTTTTTAATTAAGCTTAAAAGATCAATTCTAGTGTCATTGAATATTTTTGCTGAAAATGTACCCGAAAAATGCCATATGTGCGACAATGCCTGCTAGAGGATGAAGTGTGTCAACCATTCAGTGCCACAGGCTCGGAATTACCATGGAGCATCGTAATCCAGCAATCAAATGGCAAGTTTCCACCGTCCAATTAAAAAAACGGTTATTTTTAGTTTACAAAATTTATTTTTGAAAAAAAACGTTGAATAATACTTATGTGTGATAATTTGCCTCCTCCCATAGGGTGTTGTCGGGGACGGTACATTGTACCAAGCTGGCCTAAATTCCCAGGAGTCATCAGAAGAAACGCTAATGGGTTTTTTCATTAATTTAAAACGGTTAGTTTTATTGCAAATGAATATTTTTACTGGAAGATGCCCCCCAAAAAATGCCATATGCGCGATAATGCCTGCTAGAGGATACCGTGTGTCAACCATTCAGTGTCAGAGGCTCGGAATTACCATGAAACATCACAAGCTAGAATTGAAATGGCAAGTTTCCACTGTTCAAATAAAAATAATGATCATTTTTAGTTTACAAAACTCATTTTTGAGAGAAAAAAGGTCAAAAAACCCTTATATGTGTTAATTTGCCCCCCAAAGGGTGTCGTTGGAGGTGGTACATTGTGCCACGCTAACCTCAATTGTTGGGAGTCATCAGAAAAAACGCTAATGAGTTTTATCATAAAGTTTAAACGATCAGTTCTAGTGTAAATAAATATTTTTGCTGGAAAAATGTCCCCCAAAAATGCCATATATGTGATAATACCTACTAGAGGGTGCTGTGTGTCAACCATTCGGTGTTACAGGCTCGGAATTACCATGGAACATTGCAATCTAGAAGTGAAATGGCAAGTTTATGCTGTTCAAATAAAAAAAATGGTCACTTTTTAGTTTACAAAATCTGTTTTTGACTGAAAAGAGGTTGAAAAACCATGATGTGTGATAATTTGCCCCCCAGAGGGTGTCGTCAGGAGTGGTACATTGTGCCATAAGTTATTCCCGATAAATTTACGTACGATATCATTACCCTCAACTCCAATTACATAGGTTAAAATTTCAATAACATATAACACCTGCTGAGTCACGCAATGCTCTCAACCCCAATTACATAGCAACCGAATGTAAAGATCCCGTAATGTCTACGTCTCTTATTTTCCCCCTATAACTTAACTAACATCTGCTCTCGGGCACCGGTCGTATCGCGGGTCCATTTAAAACAGGGGTGTGTCTTCCATGGCATCACGAGAATCCCGGGTGTTGCAGAATCCCGGCTATGAGGCTTCCAGAAACCAGGGTCTTCTAAAAATCTCGGGTACCTGACCTGCAGAATCCAAAAAGCCTATACTACTTTTGATACTTTGTTTACTTTGATACTTGGATTCAAAAATTTATGTGATAACTTCGATCGATGGTGCAAGGACGGTAAGTTGTGCAAGCTGCTTATTGTTACTCTGATACTTTGTTTACTTTGAAATTTAATTTGCTTTTATGCTTTCATTATTTTGATGCTTTGGTACCTTGATATTCTTGTCTTGATACTAGATTCGATACTTTGATGAAAGTTTGATGTTGAAAAAAATTTTGTTTAAAAAATTAGTGTTATGTACTTCTAATGAATGATGTCTTCAGTACAAACCACTAAACCAGAGTACGGCTACTGCCCGTTTCCCAAACGGTAAAAGTATCATTCTCTTACTTAAATTAATTAAAAAGCTTTTCCCCAAAACAAGTTTTCCAAAGAAAAGTAAAGAACTCCATTAAACCAAATATAAGCAAACATAAAATCAAATAATCTATCAAGCGTAAAACTACCACAAGTCAGCATCGATAAATAAATGAAACCCAAAATGAACAGAAATTACAATGAATAATTGAATCAAACTCAAAACGAGCAGAAATTAACATGAGTAGGGCTTAAAATCCCTATGCCTTCGTAAGGCCAGAACATAATTTGCACTTCACTGAAAAAAAAAATACAAATTAATGTGCATTGTCAGTTTAATATACATATACTGATATTTATTAATCAAAATGTTAATAATATTTGATTTACTACAGTTATAAAAGTAAAAACATTAAAATTTTTTCAGTAAAGTGCAAATTATGTTCTGTAGAATTTTGTGCAAATAGAGTTAATAGTAGTAGTCTTAGGTTTAGTAGTAGTAGTAGTAGCTGTAGGAGCACAAGCAGTAGTATTATGATGCAAATACTGTCTTTTGGTTAGTTCAACATCCCCCACAATAAGTGTTGTAAGTTTTAATTTCACATACGAAACTGTTCCTAAGATATTTCTGATATGCCCTTTTGCCATCTGCATACGGATGGCAGGTTGTCATCCGTACAACAGGAATTTTCAGAAATATTCTCTGAAATTTTCACCTTCATATCCATAGGAATAGCTGTAATAGTAGTCACAGCAGTAGTATAACTACTCAACCTAATACAATTAGCCATCGTTATAGTATTCTTGATTTGCTCTTTTTTAACCTGTATAGTCGTATAATTCTTGAAATTTTCATCTTAATGCCCTTAGCCTTACAAGTAGTTGCGATAGAACTAGTAATTGTTGTACTAGCAGTAGTATTAGTGTGCATATATTGCCTTTTGGTCAATTGATCACCCCCTTTATCTATTCTCTGAGAGTTCCAACTTAATATCCAAACCAATTCTTAAGATACGCTGTTTTGTCTATCTAAATGCATATAGTTTCTTTTGTTAGTTCGAATTTGCCATCAATGTTGCCTCATATTTTACCATCATAGACTTCACCTTAATAGTACTATTATCACAGTAGTTTCGGTGGTAGTAAAAGCAGTTACAGTGTTAGTGTTGTATTAGTAGTAATAGTAGCAGCAGTATTATTAGCGGTAGTAGCATTTTATTTTATTATTAGTGGTAGTAGCATATTTGGTCAGTTTACCATCGCTTTCATGATGTCTGGAAGTTTTACCTTAACACGTTAAGCTGTTCCAAAAATATTGTCGACGTACGCTTTTGAAACCCTTTTGACGCTATTTTCACCTTAATTCTCTAAAGTTTACAAGTTGTTGCAATTGATGTTGTAGTGGGAGTAGTTCTGTAGCAGTAGTAGCATAGTGGTATTAGAAAGGTAGCAGTGGTATTAGTGTTAGTAGTGACAATCATATATTACCTTTGTGTCAATCGATATTCTCCTTTAAGTATTCTCCGAAAGATTCAAATCATTCAAAGATTCAAATACCCAAATCAATTTTTTTAGATACACCCTTTTGACAATTTACATGCGCATAGTGTGTTTTGATTTAGTTCAAACTCCCCCTCCATGTTCTGTAAAATTTTCACCTTCATACGTGTAGCCCTAATTGTACTAGTATCACAGTAGTAGTGGTAGTAGTAGGAACAATAGTAGCAGTAATAATGTATAATTATTAGTAGTAACAGCAGAAGCAGCAGTAATAACAACAGCAGTAACAGTTACATTTTGCCTTTTGGTCAATTGAACATCCCACTAATGATGCCCTTGAAGTTTCTTCTTGGTATGATAAAACATTCCGAAAATATTGCTGATACGCCCGTATCAGGAATATTATGTGTTTGGGGGTACATCCCCAAACACATAATTACTGAGCTTTTCAACAATGCTGGAAAAAATTGATGTCTCAAAACTTTGTTTGGATATTTGTTATGGAAAATGATGGGCGTGGGGGGGGGGGAGCTATCTCAAATCACTTTGACTCTTAAAAAGGACACTATAACTTTCATTTTAAAACCAAATGAGATCCATCTGAATTTAATACGACCACCCATCCTATAGGAACCGTATATGCCCCCAGGGCATAACTTAAAGCCCTTGCCCCCAGGGTTCTGGGGGAATGTTACAACCTTGGAGGCATTGTCATATATTCCTTGGACTATTTTAAACAAAATTGTCATCGCACGGTTCAAATCATATACATTTGGTGAAAAGACGGGTAGTTGGGGGGGGGGCTAGTTTTCCTCCACCACTATTGACACTTAAAAGAGAACTAGAACTTCCAATTTCAACCAAATGAGTCTCCTCGAAAGTTTATACAACTATCTTTCTATAAGAACCTCAAATGCCCCAGGGGCATAACGAACAACTCTCGCCCTTAGGTTCTGGTGTTTTGTATCACCCTCGAAAGCCTTGTTATACGATATTTGGACTATCTTGGCTAAAAGGCCTGTCTCAAAATATCTATTAGACGCATCTCGGGGAAACACGACGTGTTTGTCTTTGTGTGTGGGCGGGGGAGGGTAGCTGCGCTCTGATCACTTTGGCTCTTAAAAGGGCACTAGAACTTCTGATTACCAATCCAATGAGTCCACTCCAAAGCATATACGACCACCCTTTCTATAAGAACTTTATAGGCCCCCGGGGTCTTCCTCACAGACATAATTTCTGAACCCTTCAACTACGATGAACAAAATTGTTGTCCCCAAATTTTGATTGGAGGTGTTAAGGGAAATGATGAGCGTGGAGGGGGGAGGGCTGGCTGCTCTCTAATCACTTTGACTCTTAATAAGGGCACTATAACTTCCAATTTCTAATCAAATGAGACCTATCTGCAGTTTATATGACCGCCCATTCTATAAAAACTTTAAATATCTTCATGGTATAACTTACATCCTTAAACCCAGGGCACTGGGGGTTGTGTCAATCCTAGATCCATTATTATATGTTCTTTGGACAATTTTGAACAAAATAGCTATCTCATAATTTCAATCAGATGCGTTTAGTGAAAAGAGGGGTTGTCGGGGAGGGGGGGGGCTAAATGCCCTCCATCACTTTCGACACGTAAAAGGGAACTAGAAGTTCTAATTTTCTGCCAAATGAGAATCTTCTAAAGTTGAAGAACTATCCCTTCCATAAGAACCTTAATTGCCCCACGGCATAACTTACAACCCTCGCCCTCAGACTCTGGTGGTTTGTACTTTAACCCAAAAGCCTTTTTATATGATCTTTGGACTATTTTGAATAAAATGACTGTCTCAAAATTTTTTAACTCCGATGTATTTCGGGAAAAAACGACGTGTTGGGGGGGAGGAGGGATAGTTGCCCTCAGATCACTTTGACTCTTAAAAGGGGTACTTACTTACTTACTACTTAACTCCCATCCGGCCGGATTGGCCGACTCGGGGCTTCTCCTCTGACTGAACTATGGCAAAGCTTCTTATACGATTCCCTGTTCACTGCAGTCCGAAAGAGTACCGACAGGGGATGGCTGGGAAAGTTTTCCCTCCAGCGCTTGGGAGGTCGTCCTTTTGGGCGGGAGGCATCAATCCTTCAAACGCAATTTTTGGAAGTTGGGCTGGGGACATCCCCTGAACGTGGCCTAACCATCGAAGCTGTTGAAGCTGGATGGTCTGCATGATGGTCTGGGAATAGTTGAGGGCATTAAGGTTTTTATGGAATGGGTGGTCGTATAAACTTCAGATTGAAATAGATTAAAAGTTATGGTACCCTCTTTAAGAGTCAAGAGTGATTTGAGAGTAACCAGCCCCATCCACGCTCATCATTTCCCCAAAGACGTCCGATTAAAATTCGGATATGGCAAATTTGTTCAATGTAATCGAAGGGTCCGGAAATTATCTTTGAGGAAGACAATTCCGCCCTCACAGCTCTCAGGCCAAGATTTTAAAGTTCAACTGAGATTTTAAAGTCCAGCGTGAGCTAACAAAATACAGTGAGCAATTTCGAAAGACATATAACAGGGCAAACTCTTGAAAAGGCCAAAATTTAGTTACTGATTTGTGGTTGCACGGTTTCGCTGTTATAAACAGCCCATTGATTTGAAAATCAAAACTTCCATCGTCATTATGTATCATATTACTAAGTGATAAACTGGCCAAAGACTGAACTCTTTCACAAGCTGATAGAATCAATATAACTGCTAATTTTTTTGTTAGTGTCTTTAATTGAAAATTTTCGATATCCCAAGCTGGTAATCTAAAGAGATCGAATACACATTTTACATCCCAAATACTAGAAATCTTGGGTAGACTAGGCATTCTATTAAAGACACCTCACATGAACTTTTTGGTGATGTTATTACTACCTAACTGAAGGCTTGGTAAAATTGCCGATAAAGCACTCCTCACAGTATTAATAGCACAGTTTCCAATACCTGAGTGAAAAAGTTCCGTAATAAAGGTCAAAGTCTCCGGTAGAGTTGCTTCCAAGGTCTGGATTGTGTTTCTTCCATAAATGTCGATCCATTTTTCTATGTAAACCCTGTATTGGCGCTTAGTCGAATCCCACCATCCATCCATGATAATATTGACTGTAGAAGGAGAATATCCTTGGTGGTGAAACCCTTGCCGGAGACGACACAAACCGCTAGGCGTAACGTCTTGGAAAACGTATGGTGCAAGGTCGGTTTCTGTGGGAGAGACAAAGTTAAAACACCATTTGGTAGAAGTTTGGGACTTCCTATTAAAAGCTTTAATAGTAAGGGAGACCAGGCCTGTGTGGTTCATTTGGAAAAATCAAAATACCAGTGGCCTGATCTGTTTCTACCTTCTGAAGGGTTCTCAGAAGTAAACTAAACGGGGGGAATGCATAAAAGAAATGAGGCTTCCAACTCGCTGCAAATGAATCTACGAAAAAAAGTTCTGGATCTGGTTTCCAAAAAACAAATGGTTTAATCTGAAAATTTAATCTAGTTGCAAACAAATCAATATCTATCGACTGATATACCAAAGATAATTCAGGATCCAATTTCTGTTCTTTTACATTATCAAATTTTCGTGATGCTTTATCAACGATATTAGCAACTCCAGGCACATGTTCTGCAGATATCCACCCTTTGCCCTGGAAAACTAGCTGCTAGACCTTATTTGCGCCATAATTACAAAATTCAGATTTTGATCCTCCCATTTAATTTATGTAAGCTACTGTGGTTATATTGTCAGAACACAGCAGGACATGCAGGCCTTTAATATCCTGAGAAAAACTTTTCAATCCCAGATAAACGGCCTTCGTTTAGAAAACATTCATATCAAATCTCTTCTCTTCTGAGAACCATTTACCTGTGGTCGTTTTCATGGAATATTTATCAACGAGTGCCCATCCTAGTTTCGATGCATCACTACACAAATATTTGTCAATTGATCTAGCCTCAATTGCTTTAGAAGCATGATTGGCAATATACAACCCCCATTGCAGTTCTGAATTTACAACGGATGTTAAAGTTAGCCTTGCCGCAAAGTCACCCCTCGCGTAATTTAATGCTTGAGTTTTCAATGATTCTGATTTCTGGTAATGTAAAGGCCCTAATTCCCCTGCTGGGAAGGTTGAAACAAGAACACCTAAAGTTTCGACCAATTTTTGAATAGTAGTCAATTCTTGACTAAGAAATTTTGAAACCAAATCTAAAACTTCTTTTATTTTTTTCTCTGGCAGGAATATACGCATTGATCGCGAATCTAACATAAAACCCAGAAATTCTATTTGTTGCCTTGAAATAAGAACTGACTTTCTCCGGTGAATCACAAACCCCAGCTCTGACAATAATTTCCCTGTTTCATAGACATTCTAAATATGATCTTCCCAGAAGGAGAGAATCATCTAAATACACAACTGACCAGTGTTACCAACACTTCAAAACAAAATGTACCACAAATCGCAAGAAAAATGTACCAAAGACAAAAATTGTACCATGCCCCAATTTTTTTCACGTCTTACGCTTCGCGTAACACGTGAATCGTCGGTGACGTACAGTACTATCTATGAAAATTTTGTATAAGAAATTTTCATTCACTTCCTTACTCCATTTCTTCATTTTTTCTCTCTCTCTTCTAATACAGTACATTACTCCTGACAGTACTTGAAGAAATCGTTCGGAATAACATATATTACGACACATATACACATATATTACTACATATATTACTACAATAACATTTAACTACAGGCTGAAAAGTCGTTGTTTTTCGGCCATTTACGACCATTTACAGCACCGCACAGAAATCGGTCCCAAATGACAATTTTAATACAAAGCAGTGGCTAAAATCAAATTTTAACCTTGTATTCTTACAGAATATTGCCCAATACCAGTTGCTGGGACCTGTTTTTCTATTTAACAGTTTGGATACAAATAGCTCTTTTGTCTTATATAAAGATCTCGATGGAGGGGATGATCGTTCTTCTAGCCCTCCCCTAATATGCCTTACCGCCTACAAACAAAATAGGAAAAAATTCTTTTAAATTTGGACTGATTAAAGAAGTGACTCTGGGGGTTATGATCTGGTTTAACACGTACTGGAGACTTTAATTTGAAACAATATTTTTCTCCAAATGCCTTTAAAAGATCCCTCACTAGCCTTATAAGGTCGATTCGGATATATCCCCACAAATTGTACAATAGAGACCATATCTTTTACTATTTCTTAAATCGGCTTAAACATCTAGATAATGGCATGTTTTATTTTTAAAACTGGAAATGGAATAAACTTTGAGTTATCTGAGGTTCCAACTACTCTAAAATAAAAAAAAAACTATACATCCGAAAACGACCAAAAATATGACATTAAACATCACTATCTAAATCAAAAGCCATGGCAGCACTCACAATTGCAGATTTTCTGTACCCTTTTCCTGTATTTCGCCAGTTGGAGTGTGTCACCATGCTCAAGGGGGGGGGGGGTTCAGTCCATGCTAACAAATCGCTTAGTGATTTGTAATAAGCCGAGAAATAAGCCGAGTTTATTTCTCAATTTTGTTTTCTTTGAAAACAGTTGAAAAGGCCTTCTCGGCACAAGCAGAAAAATGTGGAAGGATATGCATTTTCATCATGAATTCACTCAAGAATGAGAAACTATTGACTTGAGAACAATCACATCGTTCAAGTACTTTAAAACAGAAACAAACTGGGTCAGAATCTACACATTTCTCGAAATCAGCGCAAAATGGTTGCCTTTTCCAATCTTTGGCAATATTTTCCTCATCAGTCTCTTTTGCCAAATTTAGAAACTGGCCAAGTTGTGGGACAACACTTAAGTTTGAGTGGTCAGGAGACACAGCTATCTTTGGGTCCTGTCTGTCTAAGCTTGTACCCGACGATTATTTTGAACTGAAAAACTTTTCCTTATTTCGTCGCTCAGTTCTATCATGTATTCCGTACACACTGTTTTGAAGGCAGTTAGAGCTTTTTTTGTTGTTGATATATATAAAGTCTACACGACTGCCATAGTCTACTTCTTTCATGTCTCAAAAGTGCTGTGGGTTCCTGAACTGCATCAAAAGTTTTTCTGTCGTCTCCACGTAGCGTGGCTTCATAGTATGGTTGATAATCACTTTATATACAGCTCACTAACACCACTGTACAATATGTGAATTTGGGTGTCCTCCGACTGAAACAACCGATTAAGGTCACTAACAAATAATAAGCTATATGTGAGGAAAGCAAAATAAGCTTTGAATGTAGGGAACAAAAATTTTTAGAGTATAGCTGTGGCTTGTTTCCTTCTTTAAAGCTTTCACTCCAAAGAAAAGTATCAAACAATCCCACTGTTCGTGATAACGCATAATAGCTGGAAGTCAGGAAAGCCACTTAGTTGTGACATGGCACAGGATCCTGTGTTTGTCAAGTTCAATGATTTTCTGCATTTCGACAAACTCACCAGCCATTTTAGGGCTTCAATCAATGCAATTTTAGAGGTCTTGACAGAATTCTGCGACGTCTTATGTAGCTTATGACTTGCTGCACTGGGAGACAAATGGATGGAATGGAATATACACCCAAGAACAAATAGGTTTGGGTAAATCCAGCGAGAAATTTGCTTGCACACTCCCCTGTCCCCCCATATCACAGATGTATTATCTGATGCAAAACCAAACAGATTCTGCTTTGACACTCCAATCTCTTCGAACAGAATTTTTATTAACACTGTATATAGATCTTTAGCTGTGCACTGCTGTACTTCAACCAATTGCAAGAATGATTCCTTCACAACTTTCATCCATCCATCATTCTTAGCTTCCTTCACTTCATCGACATGACGAATAACAGCAACTAGGCTTTTTGAATTACTCACATCTGAACTTTCGTCAAGGATTACCGAAAAACAGTTTTTTCTCATCAGGTTGCACAGGTCCACATTTGCTACTTCTGCAATCATTTTATTGATCGCATGTGTAGTTTTTGTACACTGAACACCCTTTACTATTTCCGAGTCAGGAAATGCTCTGTTTAAGGTTTCTGGAAGCTCTTTCATAACACTGATTTCCAAGTTATGCCTCGCCAGAAATCCACCTAAAATCTGTTGAGCTTGCCGGATTTTCTTACTTTTTTTTAAGCCTGTCATTCGTTTCTATACTATCTATTGAGAACTTTACCATGGGAGCAAGCTAAGCGTTGCAGACACCTTTTCTAAATGAGTAGGATTGCTCAGGTGGCACCTAATATGAAAACTACTACATGAAAAGTCAGTATTACGCAGAATACAGCGAGGCTGCCCTGTGTGCCCTTTGCCGATGTAATGTTTACCCTCAAGGTCAATATTCCAATTTGGTGTAAGTTTTTTTTGTCATTCTGCTTACTTGTGGTAGCTTTCTTAGCTCCAACAGCTGTTCCAACGTGTGATTCTGCTTCATCAGTAACTGAAGGCGTTTCGTCATCTTCTAAACTGTTGTTACAGCTAGCAACAACAGTTTAGCTATCTGACTGAATTTCTTCTTCCCTTGCTACAGCAGTGCTTACAGACCAGCTCAACACTGAATCTGTAATAATAGTCCCAACGGTAATATTGCTTCATATATTTTTGTCTCGATCTAAGACCTCTACGTCAGAATACTGTTCTCTAACATCGGTCAAAATAGGTGAGGATATTTGAGATTCTTCTTCACTGTTTTAAGTACTGCTTATGGCCATGCTTTTTTTCTCACTGTTTCTGGAGTTCTTTTAACTAGATAACCATTAACATTCCGAGAGATCGTCCTTGGTCATTGGCAACAAGAGACCTCCATTATAGGGCCTGTAGGACTGGGAGAATGATTCTTGTCGATGCATAAAATTTTATTCTGATGTGTCTGTCTTCTAATAGGCTTGAAAAAACTGTCCTTTCTTGGCAATGTTGAAAGACTTCTGACCATCACGAATCCAATGTGTCATTACAGCTTCATTGTTAACTTTTCATTTTCAGTCGGTAAGACTTGATAGACAGAGATGTTTTTGTCCGACTTTTGGAAGCTAGAAGTGTCTGTTTACGAAAAAAGAAAAGAGGTGAGTGGTGACTGCTTGTCTGTCTCTTATCTTGACTATGGCGAACAACATCAGGGTGAAATAAAAGTATTTATAAATGAAAGAATACAAACATCAGTACAAAAAATACTGAATTGTACCACAATGTACCATAATTTTGCAAAATGTACCATATTTTGTCGGATTGTGCTAAATTGTACCAGTAGAGGTGAAAAGTACCAAAATGGTAAAATTGTACCGCGTTTGGCATCACTGCAACTGACAAATACCCTTTTCTTCGAAGCAGGGAAAAAATGGGCTTCATAAAGCGGCGCTCACAAGCGTGTAAGCTAGAATCCCGTGTGTAGACACGTGTCTATCCAGAATTCAATATCTGGGCAATGACCGTCCACAAGTCAAATTTGGTGCTTAGCTAAAACAACAAGTTTATTTCAAATTGTCATTTCTAGCCAATCAATAGAGCCTATTCTGGCAAAACTTTGAAAAATTGTAATCCCTATTTTTTACTTTCACAAGATAATAGGTGAGATAAACGAAACAATTGCCTTAGTGTGCTTCGCTATTATGTCTGCTGTTGCATATTTGCCTAAAATAAAAAAAACAGTTAATGAGAAAACATAAATTCAGTTTTATTATGTAAACATATATGATAAAAATAGTGGAACTTGACACATTCTGATTGGCTGTAATCGAAAATCCTAGACATTGAGTTCTAGAGTCAGAATCTAGAACTCAATGTCTAGCCAACTGCATTGTCTAGCATGTCTAGCTAAGCGCCGAATTTTACTTGTGAACGGTCGTTGCCTAGACATTGAATTCTGGCTAGAGACGTGTCTAGAGATGGGATTCTAGCTAGACACCCTTGTGAATGCCGCTTAAGTTTCGTAAGAACCCTTGGAGCAGATGATAAGCCATTTGGCATTGATTTTAAAGCATAACAACAAACTATTTCGAAACATAGCCACATTTGATCATCAAAGTCAGCAGGGCATAAATAATAAAAATCGACTTGGTCAATAAAGGCAATATAACAATTTTTTGTCATTAAAAGAACCGCAGACTGAACACTTTCCACTTTAAAATGGTAATATTTAATGCTTTCATTTAATTTTTTAAGATTCAGAACAAACCAGAAGAAAACCCATCTTTCTTTGGGGCCATAAAAACGGGAGAAATACAACGTATTTCCTTTATTCTGGAATCTGGTACTTTCCAAGGCCTTCCCAAGGCCAGAATAAAATTTGCACTTTACTAAAAAAATACAAATGAATATACATTGTCAGTTTAATATACATATACTGATATTTAGTAATCAAAATGTGAACGTTATTGTATTTATTAAAGTTATAAAATTAAAAACATTTATATTTTTTTTTAGCAAAGTGCAAATTTTGTACTGGCCTTGGAAAGGCATAGGGGTTTTGCGCCCAACTTATATTAATTTCTGCTCGTTTTGAGCTTGACTCAGTTATTTATTGTGATTTCTGCTCGTTTTTGGGTTTCATTTATTTATCAATGCTGATTTGTGGTAGCTACATGCTTGGTAGATTATTTGATTTTATTTTTGCTCATTTTTTTTAATGGAGTTCTTTACTTTTCTTTGAAAAAATTATTTTTTGGAAAAAGTTTGTTTTAATTAATGCAATGAAATATCAACTTCTTTCCTTATAGCCTGTATCTGTTCAAACGTAAAACTTTTTTTTTGTTTTCAAAGCTTTTAATGGTGTTTTCTCAAATTCAATCTTATAGCCTGAGGCTAGAATATTCAAAATATTGAAATCACTGGTTATTGACTGCCATTTTGAGACTTACTTACTAATTCTCCTCGCTTTAAAGTTATCAGCCATACATTGTGACTGCCTATTGAAATTCATAACAAAATCATAAAAATCAAAGGCGGGGTATGTTAAATTATTTGAAAAAAACTACGTTTTCTAAAGAGTTAAAGAGGCAAATAGCGACGAAGACCACACTGCCTTTCCATCATGAACAAATAAGTAGAACAACGGGGAAAATTTTATACAAGACAGTGGAACGCAACTTTAAATGAATATTTCGACTCTATATCCAAGGGCCGTCCTCAGCAAAACAGACGAAGAGAATAAAAACACTATAAAAGAAACTTACATTAAAATTCAATCATTAAAACTGGTTGAACTTCCTTGAAGTAATGATGTTAGGGCTGTTTTAAAAATTTTTTAAACAGTTTTAATGATTGAATTTTAATGTAAGTTTCTTTTATAGTGTTTTATTCTCTGTCTGTTTTGGTTGAGGACGACCACTTGGATACTAAAGCTCGAAATATTCGTTTAAAGTTGCGTTCCACTGTCTTGTATAAAAATTTCCCCGTTGTTCTACTTATTTGTTTAAGTTAAAGAGGCTGAGTCACAAGTTCGAACCTTAAAACGTACAGGGATTAGGAGGTACAGTTGGGGGCTGCCGCCCCCCAAACTCCCCACTTTTGCAGCCTTTAAATAAAAAAACAAGTTTTTTAAACGGAAAGTAAGGACCGACATTAAAACTTAAAACGAACAGAAATTATTCGTATATGAAAGGGGCTGTCCCCTTCTCAACCCTTCTCTCTTTACGCTAAAATTTTTTATTGTTTAACAAAAATAGAGTTGTGAGAAAGTTAAACTTTAGCGTAAAGAGTGAGGAGTTGAGGAGGGGACAGCCTCTGTCATATACGGAATAATTTCTGTTCGTTTTAAGTTTTAATGTCGCTCCTTACTTTCAGTTTAAAAAACTTGTTTTTTTATTTAAAGGATGCAAAAGCGGAAGGTTTGGGGGAGGCAGCCCCAACTGTACCTCCTAATCCCTGTACGTTTTAAAGTTCGAACTTGTGACTCAGCCTTTTTAACTCTTTAGAAAACGTAGTTTTTTTTTCAAATAATTTCTGCACGTTTTTGTACAGTTTATTACTTATTATTGCTTGAATAACTGTTCGCTGATCGTGTCAGGATCTAAATTTATGGGGCGGCTACCCCCCCCCCCCCCACACCCCCCGCTTTTGAAGATTCTTGTGTTAAGGCTTTTAAAGATTTTAAGATTTTCGTTTTTCGAGAAAAAAAACTTCTGGGAAAGAGCTGGAATGTTTGGAAGCTTGCAGTCGGTCTTGTCAGGTTAAGAGGACTATATTGATCTAATTTAATAATGAAATACTATGCTTTTAGGAATTTCAAAAATTAACATGAGCTCTAATACGAAAACGAGGTTTTTCGTAAATGTAAATTCGGGGGATAATTTTTTCGGTCTGAAAATATCAAAAGGCCCTAACAGGTCGAATTTCGCTTCGAATGTGTCCTCATTCACCCAGATCCGTTGCCAACTGCAGCCTGTAGGTGTGTCTGATACAAAATAATAATTTGATGATCATTCAGGGACTATATTTGGTTTTTGGAAAACAAGGAAGGTGGGACCAGATCGAGCTGAAATTTTGAGGATAAGTTTCCAGACCCTAGGAAAGCTTATCCTCTAAATTTCAGCCTAATCGGAAAATATAAAAGGGGAGTTTTGTCGGGAGGGTTGACACTTCCAGCCCACGTTCTCCCATGAAGATAACGTCGGCGGGGAGTGAAATTTTGCATGTTTCTTAGTTTGAGCTTAGGCTAGAAAATGCGATCCCCGCCATCTCTCTGCGACCGCTAGGACTGGAAATTGCTTAACATTGTGGTGGGTCGCCTCTTTAAAGAGGCACAAGTGTGCCTCCTTGATAGGCTGTGAAGTAATAATTTTTGTTTGTTTTAAGTTCCAACTTCATTCTTTACTTTCCTTAAAAAACTGTTTTTTTATTTTCATCAGACGGGACAGCAGATTTTTTTGACTTGCGTCATTAAAATCTCTTGATATTCCTCACTGAGTGATGTAGTTCCGAGACGAATGCCGATGCAAGCTTTTGGCGGCATGCCTAAATTAACATGAAAACGAGGTTTTTCGTAAATGTAAATTCGGGGGATAATTTTTTCGGTCTGAAAATATCAAAAGGCCCTAAAAGGTCGAATTCCAATTCGAATGAGTCCTCATTCACCTGGATCTGTTGCCAACTGTGGCCTGTAGGCGTGGCTGATAAAAAAAACAATTTGATGAACATTAAGTGGCTATATTTGGTTTTTGGAAAACAAGGAAGGAGTGATCGGATTGAGCTGAAATTTTGAGGATAAGCTCCCAGGCCCTAGGAAAGCTTATCTTCTAAATTTCAGCCCGATCGGACAACCTTAAAGGGGGGCTGTGGTGGGAGGGTGGAAACTTTCGGCCAACTTTCCCCCATGAAGATAAATTCGGAGGGGGGGGGGGTAAAATTTTGCATGTTTCTTAGTTTGACCTTAGGCTACAAAATGCGATCACCGCCGTCTCTCTGTGACCGCTAAGACCGGAAATCGCTTAACATTGTGGTGGATCGCCTCTTTAAAGAGGCACAAGTGTGCCTCCTTGATAGTACATACCAGCTATTTGGCGATCCCTTCTCTGGAAATTCTGGAATTTGAACCTCTTTTGACTGTCCTGGCCCTGCCAAACATGTGAACTGCATCTGTTAGGTTTTTGATAACCTTTTCTGTGATATTAATTAAAAAAATTTCCACAAAATAAGTTTTTCAAAGAGGATTAAAGAACCCCATTAAACAAAAAATGAGCAAAAATAAAATCAAATAATCTACCAAGCGTGAAACTACCACAAATCAGCATCGATAAACATATAAAACCCAAAACGAACAGAAATTTAAATAATTAACCGAGCCAAACTCAAAACGAGCAGAAATTAACATAAATTGGGCGCAAAACCCCTATGCCTTCCCAAAGCCAGAACTAAATTTGCACTTTACTGAAAAAAATATAAATGTTTTTTACATTTATAAATTTAATAAATCAAATAATATTAACATTTTGACTACTAAATATTAATATATGTAAATTAAACTGACAATGCACATTCATTTGATTTTTTCAAGAGCCCATGTTAATTTTTGAAATTCATAAAAGCATAGTATTTCATTATTAAATTAGATCAAAATAGTCCTCTTGTCCTGACAAGACCGACTGTAAGCTTCCAAAACTCCCAGCTCTTTCCCATAAGTTTTTTTTGCCAGGAAACGAAAATCTTAAAATCTTTAAAAGCCTTAACTCAAGAATCTTCAAAGTTGGGAAGTTTGGGGGGCGGCAGCCCTCCAACCTTTACTCCTGATACGATCAGTTAAAAATGGGTCAAGCAATAATAAGTAATAAACTGTACAAAAACGTGCAGAAATTATGTGAAAAAAACTACGTTTTCGAAAGAGTTAAAGAGGCTGAGTCACAAGTTCGAACCTTAAAACGTACAATGATTAGGAGGTACAGTTGGGGGGCTGCCACCCCCAACCGCCCCACTTTTGCAGCCTTTAAATAAAAAAAAAAGTTTTTTAAACTGAAAGTAAGGAGCGACATTAAAACTTAAAACTAACAGAAATTATTCCGTATATGAAAGGGGCTGTCCCCTCCTAAACGCCTCGATCTTTACGCTAAAGTTTGACTTTCTCACAACTTGAGAGCTAAAGTTTGACTTTCTGTACATTTTAAGGTTCGAACTTGTCACTCAGCCTCTTTAACTCTTTAGAAAACGTAGTTTTTTTTTAAATAATAACTTTAATAAATCAAATAATATTAACATTTTGTTTACTAAATATCAGTATGTGTATATTAAACTGACAATGCACTTTTATTTGTTTTTTTTTCAGTAAAGTGCAAATTTTGTTCTGGCCTTGGGAAGGCATAGGGGTTTTGCACCCGACTTATGTTAATTTCTGCTCGTTTTGAGTTTAACTCGGTTAATTATTGTAATTTCTGTTCGTTTTGGGTTTCATTTATTTATCAATGCTGACTTGTGGTAGTTTCACGCTTGGTAGATTATTTGATTATAGTTTTGCTTATTTTTTGTTTAATGGAGTTCCTCACTTTTCTTTGAAAAACTTATTTTGTGGAAAAAGTTTTTTTATTAATTACTGTTCGTTTTATATTGACATAGTCTTTTCAGAGATACAGAAAATAACAGTTGAAATCTATTCTTTTTTTAAGACTTTATAGTTTGACCTGCTAATTGTATGCCGGAAAAAAATTTTCAGTAATTTTTAACTACATGCGCCCTTTTATAAATCTGGACAAAAATAGTACTGTTTAATTTAGTTTCAGAACTCCTCTAGTTGACCTGTAATGGAAAACTTGATACCATTCGCAAAAAAATCTGTTTACTTTCTTTGATAGCTTGGATATACTTACGATCATGGGCGTAGGAAGGGGGGAGCGCAGGGGGGCAGCTGCTCCCCCTAGACCTTCAAATTTAAATTAGATATGGCTGAAAAAGCAGTTGGTTGGAAAAGCAGTTGATAAAAGGCCCTCCGTCACACTCTCGACTGCCCCCCCCCTAAAAAATATGCTGCCTGCGCCCATGCTTACCCTATTTGGATTTGGTTAAATTTTAAGAGCAGAAGAACGTTTGAACATAATTCCCTCAGTCGTTCTTGGGATACTGCTGAGATGCCTTATTTGGAATTAGCATTATCAGAGTGCATTTTAATTTAATCTTTAGTCAAAATTTAGTTTTTAAACATATAAAAATTGGATTTTAGGAAGACTAAAATTTATTCTATAAATCATATGCAACAGATTTCTATATAAACCTTATACACCCCCAGGGCATAACTTACAACCCTTGCACTGAGGGCTCTGAGTGATTTTTCATCATAAAAGACCTAATTTCCAGAACTTTTAACTACGTTGAACAAACTAGATCTCTCGAAATTTTGATTCGGTGTGTTTGGGAAAATGGCTGGCATGAGAGGGGTGTTAGTCACTATCCAATTACTTTCAACTATTAAAAAAGGCACTAGCCTTTTCAATTTCCAATTGAATGATCCCTTTTGAAGCTTCTACGACGACGCTTTCAATAAAAACCTTTTATGCCCCCAGGGTATATCTTACAACCCTTGCCCTGAGGGCTGTGGGGGGAGGGGTTGTCATCCTTAAAGACCTAATTTCCAAAACTTTTAACTACGTTGAACAAAATGGCTATCTAAAAATTTAGATTGGATATGTTTTGGGAAAAGGTGGGCGAGAGAGGGGGGTTAGTTGCCCTCGAATCAGTTTTGACTATTAAAAGGGGTACTAGTCCTTTGAATTTCAAATCTAATGAACCCTTTTTCAAGTTTCTACGACAAAGATTTCAATAAAATCCTTATATGCTCCCAGGGCATAACTTATAATCCTTGCCCTGAGGGTTGTGGGTGAGTGTCCTCCTTAAAAATATGTTTTCTATCTGGAAATCAACTACCCTGAATAAAATAGCTATCTCAAAATTTTTCTTGGATGTGTTTGGGGGACTGTGGGCTAGTTGCCATCCAATCACTTTAGACTATTAAAAATTTAAATAGCACTTTGAATTTCAAGTCGAATGAGCTTGTATTGTAGTTTCTAAGACAACGCCTACTTTAAAAACCTTATATACTCCCAGGGAATAACTTAAAACCCTTGCCCTGAGGGATATGAGGGAGTATCCTCCTCAAAAACATATTTTCTATCTGGAAATCAACTACGCCGAACAAAATGGCAATCTCAAAATTTTGATTTGATGTGTTTGGGGAATGAAGGGCGTGGGGGGGCTAGTTGCACTCAAATCACTTTCGACTATCAAAAAGGGTACTAGCCCTTTGAATTTCCAATTGAATGAGCCTGTTTTGAAGTTTCTATGACAATGCCTTCTATAAAAACCTTGTATGCCCCCGAGGCATAACTTAAAACCCTTGCCCTGAGGGGTGTGGGGGAGTGTCCACCTCAAAACAAATTTTCTATCTGGAAATCAACTACGCTGAACAAAATGGCTATCTCAAAATTTTGATTGGAAGTGTTTGGGGGAATGATGGGCGTGGGGGAGGGGGCTAGTTGCCGTCCAATCACTTTCGACAATAAAAAGGGTACTAGCGCTTAGAATTTCCAATCGAATGAGCCTTATTTGAAGTTTCTACGACAACGCCTTCTATAAAAACCTTATATGCCCTCAGGACATAACTTCAAACCCTCGTCCCGTGGGTTGAGCCTGTTTTGAAGTTTCTACGACAACACCTTCTATAAAAACCTCATATGCCCCCAGAGCATAACACAAAACCCTTGCCCTGAAGGTCGTAGGGGAGTGTCCTCCTCAAAAACATATTTTCTATCTGGAAATCAACTACGCTGAACGAAATAGCTATCTAAAAATTTTGATTGGATGTGTTTGGGAGAATGATGGGCATGGGGAGTCTATTTGCCCCCCAATCACTTTCGAATATTAAAAAGGGTACTTGCCCTTCGAATTTTCGATCGAGTGAGCCTATATTGAACTTTCTACGACAATATCTTTAATAAAAATCTTATGTGCCCCCAGAACATAACTAACAATCATTGCACTGAGGGTGTGGGGGAGTTTCCTCCTCGAAAACATATTTTCTATCTGGAAATCAAGTACGCTGAACAAAATGGCTATCTCAAAATTTTGATTGGATGTGTTTGGGGGAATGATGGGCGTGGGGGGGGGCTAGTTTCCCTCCAATCACTTTCGACTATTAGAAAAGGGTACTAGCCCTTTGAATTTCCAATCGAATGAGCCTTATTTGAAGTTTCTACGACAACGCCTTCTATAAAAACCTTATATGCCCTCAGGGCATAACTTAAAACCCTTGTCCCATGGGTTGTGGGAGAGTGTCCTCCTCAAAAAGATATTTTCTATCTGGAAATCAACTACGCTAAACAAAATGGCTATCTCAAAATTTTGATTGTATGTGTTTTGGGGAATAATGGGCGTAGGGGGGGCTTGTTGCCCTCCAATCACTTTTGACTGTTAAAAAGGGCAATAGCCACTCCAATTTCCAATTGAATGAGCCCTTTTTGAACTTTCTACGGCAACTCCTTCGATACGTAGTGCCCGGGTATGGAGAAAAAAACACATTTTGCCCACATCGTTCTTTACTGAGGCAGCGCTAGCGCGCTGCCTATGATGGGAACATATATCTTAAACTGCCTGAGAATTGAACTGATCCGACAAAATAGGAAATTTCATTTAAATTAAACTTTAAATTATCAGAAATTCAATTATACTTAATGCAGCTGTTCTTTACAAGATGATGCCTATTTTTCTTTCAAACATGTTGTTGTAACGAACTGTTATTAAAGAATGACATGCTAAGTTTTCAGAAAATTATTTAGGCAAAAAAAAATTAATTCAAATGTTGAATCTTGTAGACTAGAGTAAAAATGTGTTCGTTTGATAAGCTAACCCGCCATACTCAAGTGCTTCCAAAGCGCACTTTAAAGGGCACTAGAACTTCTGATTACCAATCCAATGAGCCCCCTCCAAAGTTTATAAGACCAATCTTTCATATCTTTCTATAAAACCTTGCATGCTCCCCGGGTATAACTTATAACTATTGCCCTGAGGGTTGTGAGGGGTGGGGGGGGGGTCGTCTTCCTCAAGCATATAACACCCAGACCATTCAACTACGCTGAAAAGAAAAATGGGTATCCCAAAATTTTGATCAAATATTGTTGGGGAAATGATAGGCGTGGGTGGCAGGTTGCCCTCAAATCACTTCTGAATATTAAAAAGCGTTCTAGCCCTTTCGAATTCCAATCGAACGTGCTCCTTTCGAAGTTTCTATGACAACTCCTTCAGTGCGAAGTGCCCTGGTCTAAAAAAAAGAAAAAAAAATATATTGTGCCAACATTGCTCTTTATGTAGGCAGCGGTATTGCACTGCCTATGAAAATCAATAGATATGTAAAAGGAAAATATGATCTATAAAGGGTAAAATTTCTATTGCTATGAACCCTTTCAAATAAGTTATCAATCTACGCTGCAAGAAATCATGAAGACTGCTGCAAGTGGGAGAATAAGCTTTTAAGAAAATAAATGAAATTTAAGGGAATCCAGGCCCTTGCACACCTTAATTACGCCTCTGCCTACTCCTTCTGTAAGCTCTTATTCCCATTTTCTGGTTAGAACTCAATATCGATAGAATTTTACCAAGTTACTTAGTAAGTTAGTTTACTTAGCACACCAAAATCAACAAATCACTTCAAAAACATAAGGCTAAATACAGACAGACCAGGGGCACCCCACCGCGCCAATGGTGCCGGTAGTAAGCCATCGTGCCAAATTTTTTTGTTCCATGTTGGCAGGGCTTTCATCAGTGGCGCCATCAATCCACCCATAAATCGGCATGGCGTCGGGGTTTAATCCCAAGAACTTTTATTTAAAACGAAGAAGGAATTATGAAAAGAAGTTTTGCTAATTTAGTTCTTGAAATTTTTAAAATAAAAAATTGAAAAATTCGAAGAGTAAAAAAAAACACCGATCAATCGACGGCCCACCGCCAATCAGTTTTTGATGGCGCAACGCCAAAAAAAATTTGGCCGAAAAATTTTTTTTAAACAGTAGTTAGCAAAGTTACAAACCATAAAGATCACCAGGTACATTTTTTGAAGAAGTTTTTTTTAAGTTCTTCATTAAAATATTCCTGTCACACAGCTCTTAAATTAAATATTTGTTTTCTTCCTATTATGTTGTTAGTCAATTTTTCATGGGAAAGTAGCTAGTAATTGGGCAATTTGCCGAAATTGGGTTGAGCAGAAAATTTAAAAAGAGAACACAAGGTAGTGGTCAAACCTCGATTGGTAAATTATTTAACTTCATAGAAACGCAGAATTACAATCTTTTAAAGCATTGACGGTGCTGAAAAGGCAAGGAAACAAGTTGCCAAGGAGTGTGTAAGATAGTAAGTTTTCTTCTCTGGTGTCTCTAGGGAATAAGTTAAACTAAAAAAATGAAGTGAGAGTATCATTGTTACCATATCTAGGCTAATTTATAAACAGGAATCCCACACTAAGATTAACAAATTTCCTCTACTTGGAAAGCAGTGGTGCAACGGTGGCAAGGATAACAGTAGGCCTATAGGAGAGCAGCTCTTCTGAAGGAAATACTATAATGACATAAGAGTAGTAGTAGGCTATTTTAGGTTGCCTACTGCAGTCTAAATCATGTAGAGATATTAGAAAAAGAACCTAGATCATAAAGAAATCATATTAATGGGCTTAGAAATGCCTTGGTAATTGTTTAGCCTTGTGACACCTGATAAGGAGACATGTTAAGAAAACAATACTTACTTTAAAATATGTATAATGATCCTAGTTCTTAAATTATCCAATGGGAGAACCTTTATCATCAAGTCTTTCTTCTAAAAATCCTCAAAAGAGAAAAAGTTTCCAAATATCACCATGTTGAAAATTCAATGCTTAGGTCTTTTTAAATTGCTGCTTTAAATTGCCACCTAATAAGTTCTTTTATAGATAGAGTTCATGCCGGTCTTTTTAATATTTTTTTTTTTAAAGAGCAGTGGCAAAGGGCGAATAGCAGTGGCGTAAATACAAAATATTAATAGCAGTGGCAAAAATCAAAATGTTGTATTTTTGGTGAAAAACCGGAAATACAAAATATGCACAGCATTGAAAAGAAATGAAATAATATAAAAAAATTATATAAAAATCCGTTGATTTTGAATTGAAGTTATTAGGTTAGGCTAGGTTAGGTTAATGGCATGATTTCAAACAGAATTCACAATTTCTATAATTTCAATTTACCACTACTTTTTCTTTAAACACGTTTTTTGACACATGTGCTAAATGCTATCTATAAAACAACTTATTTGGCAGCAGTTTACAGCGGCAATTTAAAAAGACTTAAGCAACGTGGTACTTTTAGCATGGGTTTAGGAAACATTTTCTTTTAAGCTGGAAAAAGAAGGATTTTTAGAGGAAAGACTTGGTGATAAAGGTTCTCCCGTTGGATAATATAAGAACTAGGATCATCATACATATTTTAAAGTAAGAATTGTTTTCTTAACATGTCTCCTTATCAGGTGTCACAAGGCTAAATAATTACCAATGCCTTTTTGTTAGAGTTTTGAGCATTTTGCTATTTATCAATATTTTTCATCATATTTTTCATCATTATTTATAATGCTGATATGAAAAGAATAAAGACTTTAACAGAGTTAAACTGGAAGAACCATGAAAATCTTGTTGGTAAAACTTTTCTGTATACACTGAAGTATGCATTTTTCTATTCTGCTGTTTTGTTACTGTGTAATTTTGTTATTTGGGACCCAGGTCCCCATTAACAAAATTGATCAGAATGAGGCTCTTCAGTGTTAAATAAAGTACTACAAGAAGAAAAATTACAGCTTAGGCCCCACATCTGGATACAGTACTTCCTGTTTGTATTACAAATTGGAGAAAAGCCTTGTTTAAAAATGCTCTGTATTACTTGAGTGTGCTGAAGCTCATTTATTGAAAAACACAGAATATTGATGAATACAAAAGATATTCAAATCTGGAGGCTCTATAGTATTGAATCATGTTAGAAGGGGCCAACCCCTAAAGTGATGCCTGAGTTTCATTGTTTTAGTGTTGTATAAACAAACACCATGTTAGAGCATGGGGGGGCTGGGGGAGGGGGGAGCCCGGCCCCCCCCCCCCCCTGGCTGAATGATGTTGCCTTATTTTTATATTTTTGCTCTGAGATTTCTTTTATCTAGCATTAAAAGTGCCAATTAGATGAGGTTTGCCCCCCCCCCCTGGAATTCAGTTTATGGGCGCCCATATGTTAGAGTACCAAATATTATATTTGGAAAGAACATCTACCAGGGAATAAAGTAGGGTATTAGCCTAAAATTAGGGCTATCAAGAAGGAAACATGTTTAAAAAAAAAAAACAATTCTTTTTTTGAAAATATGCAGAAAATTTATTGTTAATACATTTTGAAGGTGTTTTCCCTATACTTTACCCCCTCCCCTTAATGTGCAATATATAACCCAAACTATATATTTCCTGTTTGATTTTCTGTTTCTTCATTTTGTCAGTGCTGATTCAATTGATGTACATGTGGGTTGAAAGAAGATTGATACATCACAAAATGCATAAGAAATATATGATTATGAAATGTTGATTGCACAAAAGGTTGTGATTCTGTTCTTTTCATGTCAACATTACAAAAAACATCAAAAATTGAACATATTTTGTTTGATTTTGCTGTTGTCAAGTGTTATCATTTTAGTACCAATAAGAGTTAAAGACCACATAAGCATGAATTTATTTTAAGGACTGGGAATTTTGTAGGTATGCCAAAAATTCAGAAATTAACAAAGAATAGACATTGCATAGAAAATATTAAAAAAAATTCAGGAAAAGTCTCAAAATTTAAGACCTCTTTGCCATCCACAGTGAAATTGTCCAGGCTATTCAGACTGCCTACCAACTTGCCAATGGGTATAGAGAACAATTGGTTTATGTCATACCTTTTTTCTGTTCTACTTGAATGCCAATTTAATGTTGTTAAAAATTGAATCAGCAAACAGGCTGGATGCAATGTCCTTGGTTGCAAAAATCCATTTCAGCTCATTCTTGTTGTGATGAAAAGTGGCATTCTGATGTTAATAATAGTATTAACGAATACACTTATGTATATTAAACCCTTTATGCACACCCAACTGGTCTATAAACTCAACATATTTATTTTCATAGTAGTAAATTTTTTCTTTGGTACTTTGTTTCTTCTTGGGCATATACTTTATAAGTAGTGTTTTTTTTAATATAGTTGAATTCAATCAAACTGAACCTTGGTATTGCACTAGCCTGCCTGCTATTGAATGAGCTGCAACCAACAGATTGTTGCTACCAAGTGCTAAAGTTTCCATGGAATCTCCTATTTTTCTGGCTGGCTAAACAGCTTTTATTCCTATGTAATGGCCCAGAACTCTTCAACATTGTCATTGGCAACATTATGATGCAGGACAACTTCACATTTCAGCTTTGGACTGAAGCTTAGAGATTGAGTCATCTCAGATGTGTATTCCAGTGGACTCAATGGAGCAGCTGTTGAAAATCTTATGACAAGAGCCTGGAAAAGTATGACTGAAGATAAACTGGAACAAAACCAAAATTATGGTCATGGACCCATCTTATTCTGCTGCCAATGCCTTAGTTAGCCTAGACAGCACAAAGCCACTAGTATTATATAGCTCCAAAGTTCACCTACCTTGACTCCACAATTTTGTCAGATAGCTCAATTCTCTCTGAGCTGCAAGCAAGAATATCCAAGTGTCTTCTGCCACAGGCAGGCTAAACTGTCACCTCTGGCACATATCAGTTGTACAACAAAACTGCAATTTTCAATGCACTAGTTGACTGTAATGCCTTATGGAGTTGAAACATGGCAAGCATCACCAGCAACCCTCAAGGATTTTCAGTTTTTGATTCATTTCAGTCAAAGATCTTAAGGAGGATCAAAGATCTGTGATGGTTTTACTTTGGTCAGCAATGAGAAGCTGTTGCATCTTGCTAAGCAGGCTTGGTTCTTGAACTAAGAAGCCAAGTGCACCTTACCACAGTTTGGACACCTGCTGCAAATGCCTCCAAACCTATGTGAAAAGACAATCTATGACTTCAACCCTACCAAAGCCAGCTGATAGCCACCCTATGGCCAACTGATTGGATGACAGCATGTTGAAGTTCATTATGATGGCAAACATCAGACAGAGAAAAACACAAATGCTTGCCATGGATAAAAGTGGATGGAGGAGGCAGACATCAATCTCTATGCCAAGCACCACCTAACAGGAGACATAAGTCAAATTATTATTTTCACATTTGGTTTAAATGTAAAAAATAGTTTCTGAGATTATAGCAGTCAATCCCAACTATCTAAAACATTTTACATCATGTCCAAGATGTAAACTGGGGTATGAGTACCTAAGCTAGAATAAATAGTTGCACCTCAGCGGCAATCCCATTCTGGACAAAAGTTTGACTACATTATATTATAGTTAAAACTGGTTTATGGTAGCATTGATAAAGTTTTAGATGAGCTGGTTTTTGCTATCTCAGAAAATAGTTACATGAAGAGAATGAAACTTTCATGAATGAATGCACAGCCTCAGTGATGCTTCAGAAAGGTGTTTCCATACTGTTATCTCTACTACTTCTGTATTTCTGAGGTTAGAATTGTATAGAAGACTGGTCTGAACCTGTCAATAGCTATATTGCTTTGGTTTGGAAGGTATTACTAATAAAACCTGGATTCTCACTTTGTGAGCAAAAGATGCAAGGTATCAGTCATGATGGTATATGACTATGTAGCACTGACTGATGGTGACAATAGGGATCAGATACATTTCACAGTTCACAGTTTCACAGATACATGTTACAGGAGCAAATAAACTGGATCCTAGGTAGAAACATGGTATTTGTATTAGCAGACTCTATGCTTAAGCTAGTACAAATAGGGCTTGGTAGTCTGCTAGCTTAGGTAAATTTGATGCAGGGAATTACAATAGCAATGTAATAGGATGCTATAGTCTATTTAGGCATGATAATCTAGTTATAATCAATTTGGTATTGGATCATAAAATGGCGCATAAATTACTATGGTGGATGCTACACACATGATGGATGCTAGCCTTATTGATTATATTTCTAGGAATCAAAGGTAGAAGGATCAATGCAAGACACCAGGGTACATAATAGTGGTGTTGTCAACAAAATTACAATTAAAAACAAAAACTACAGTTAACAAACAAAAATTAATTTAAAAAAATTCCAAAAAATAAGTTTTTCAAAGAAAATTAAAAGCCATTTTAAACTTAAGCTCAGCAGATAAAAACAACTTTTAAAATTCAAACTCAAAACGACCAGAAATTACTATTAAAGAATAAATGAAACCCAAAACGAACAGATATTAAATAAACAATCATAGCAAAATCATACAACAAGTAATAACATAAATGAATAAATAGATTTTAAAGCAAGTAATGCTTAGATTTAATATGGAAATCAAGCTTAAAACGAAAAAAAATATTCTCCTAATTGAAGTATAAATTAAACTTAAAACAAACAGAAATTAAATAAACAATCAATGCAAACAAACAAACAATAGATATTAATGTAAATTAATAAATCGATCTTAAATCGAGTAAAACTTAAATTGAATATGCAAATCAAGCTTGAAGCAAATAAAAATCTCTACAAACAAGAGTTTGCATATGACCTCCTTTTCTCACGGTAAAAGTC
This sequence comes from Artemia sp. Qi Xiang Cuo, assembly GCF_049724085.1. NCBI lineage: Eukaryota > Metazoa > Arthropoda > Branchiopoda > Anostraca > Artemiidae > Artemia > Artemia sp. Qi Xiang Cuo. The sequence continues at coordinate 42,826,524 of NC_142806.1, forward strand.
TAAAACCTACTGTGTCATTGGTGCTTTGCTGAAAACCATTTTTATGACAAATATTTTCTTTTGTATTTAATATTGAAAATAAACACTAAAATTATAGTAACATTTTGAACTGATGAGCTTTCAGCAATTAATATCATTATACATCAAATATTCAGTTTAATTTATTAGCTCTTTTTAAAGTTGTTAAAGACAAATATAGTTTCACTACAAACAAATGTTGGGATAGTGCCTCCTTTCCTAACTGTAAATAAAAACCAAAAGCCTACTGCATCATTGGCTCTTAACTGAAAACGAATTATATTACAAATATTTTTTTTCCAGTTCTTACAGCATTAAAAATAAAAATACAATTACAGTGAAATAAAATCTTGAACTGATGGAACTTTCAACAATTAATATCATTATACATGAAATATTCAATTTGATGTTCTTTGTACTTTCCAAGACTGTTCAAGATGCATAGAGTTTTTCAGTAAAGCGTCAATGATGCAGTAGGTTTTAGACTTTTACAGTGAGAGAAGGAGGTCATACCCAAACTCTTGTTTGTAGATTTTTTGTTTGTTTCAAGCTTGATTGCATATTCAATTTAAGTTTAACTCGTTTTAAGATTTATTTGTTAATTTACATTAGTATCTATTGTTTGTTTGTTTGCATTGATTGTTTATTTAATTTCTGTTTGTTTTAAGTTTAATTTATACTTCAATAGGAGAATATTTTTTTTGTTTTAAGCTTGATTTCCATATTAAATCTAAGCATTACTTGCTTTAAGATCTATTTATTCATTTATGTTATTACTTGTTGTATGTTTTTGCTATGATTGTTTATTTAATATCTGTTTGTTTTGGGTTTCATTTATTCTTTAATAGTAATTTCTGGTTGTTTTGAGTTTGAATTTTAAAAGGTATTTGTATTTGCTGAGCTTAAGTTTAAAATGGCCTTTACTTTTCTTTGAAAAACCTATTTTTCAGAATTTTTTTTAAATTAATTTTTGTTTGTTAACTCTAGTTTTTGTTTTTTAATTGTAATTTTGTTGACAACAGCACTAGTATGTACCCTTGTGTCTTGCATCGATCCTAGGGCCCAGGGGATAGGTGCTGTAAGTGTTGTCCTGGGGGCGGATATGGTTCTTATGAAAGGGATGCTTGTATAAACTTCACAGAGGGCTCATTTGATTGGGAATTGAAAGTTCCAGTTTAATTTTTAAGAGTCAAAAGATCCAAGGGTGACAAGCCCCCCCCCCCCCACACCCTTTTTTACCAAAGCCCATCCAATAAAAATTTTATAAGAGCCATTTCATTAAAAATAGTTCAAAGGTCAGATAAGAAAAATTCCTGGGTTGATGGAACCCACCAGGGTCCAGAGGCAGGCGTTAGGAGTAATGCTCCAGGTGCATATATAGTTCTTATGGAAGGGATGCTCGTATAATTTGGAGCGGATGGGTTTGGGGAAAAATTTGCGTGGGGTGGGGCTATTTGCCCTTAAATCTCTTGACTTTTAAAAAGTGAACTAGAACTTTCAATTTCCATTCAAATGAGCCCTCTGTGAAGTTTCTACAAGCATCCCTTTCATAAAAACCATACATGCCCTTAGGGCATAACTTAGAACGCCTTCCCCTGGGCCCAGGAGGCTGTATTGACACCAGATTTTTTTCTTATCCAACCTTTGAACTATTTTCAACAAAATGTCTATCTCAAAATTTTCATCAGATGGGTTTGGAAAAAGAAGGCATGGGGGGTGGGGGAAAAAGTGAGCTTGAACTTTCAATTTCCAATCAAATGAGCCCTCTCTGAATTTTATACAAGCATCCCACTTCACACAATCCATATATGCCCCAGGGTATAACTTACAACGCCTGCCCTGTGCCCTGGGGGTCGTGACAACACCTGACTTTTTATTATCTGACTTTTGAGCAATTTTTAACTTAATGGCTATTTCAAAATTTGTATTGGATGCATTTAGGGAAAAAGGGGCGTGGGGGGGGCTAGTTGCCCTCCAATCTCTTTTGACTTTCAAAAACTGAACTAGAACTTTCAGTTTCCAATCAAATGAGCCATCTCTGAAGTTTATACAAGCATCCCTTCAATAAGAACCATATATTCCCCCAGGGCATGACTTGCAAAACCTGCCCTGGGGGGCTGTGTTGACCCTGGGGAGCTGTGAACTATTAGAAAAAAAGCTATCTCAAAGTTCTTATCGGATGGGTTTGAGGAAAAAAAGGCGTGGAGGGGGGGGGGGGTTAGGTGCCCTCCGATCTCTTTTGACTCTTAAAAAGTGAACTAGAACTTTCAGTTTTCAATCAAATGAGCCCTCTTTGAAGTTAATACAAGCATCCCTTCCATAAGACCCATAGATGCCCCCAGGGCAGCGCCTGCCCCCAGGCCCTGGGAGGGTTGTGTAGACACTGGAATTTTTGTTATATGATCTGTGAACTATTTTTAACATTTGGGAAAAAGAGGTTTAGTGGGGGGGGGGGAGCTGGCTACCCTTCAATATCTTGCGACGCTTAAGGAGTGAAGTGGAACTTTCAATTTCAAATCAAATGAGTCCTCTCTGAAGTTTATATGAGCTTTCCTTCCGTAAGAAACATATATGCCCCCAGGGCATAACTTATAACCCTTGCCCCTGAAGACTGGGAGGGGGGGATGTCCTGCTCAAACATATAATATCCAGAACTTTCAACTACATTGGACAAAATAGCTATATCAAAATTTTGATTGGATGTGTTTGGGGAAATGGTGGGCGTGGAAAGGGTGTCAGTTGCCTTAGAATCACTTTCGACTATTAAAAAAGGAACTAGCCATTTAAATTTCCAATTGAATGAGCTCTTTCTGAAGTTTTTACAACAACGCTGTCTATACAAAACCTTATATGCCCCCAGGGCATATTTGCCCTGAGGGCTGTGGGGGGTTTTCATCCTCAAAGACCTAATTTCCAGAACTTAAAACTACATTGAATAAAATGGCTATATCAAAATTTTGATTGGATGTGTTTGGGGAAAAGGTGGGCGTGAGAGGGGGGTTAGTTGCGCTCCAATCACTTTTGACTAATAAAAACTTTGAATTTCCACTAGCTCTTTGAATTTCCAATCGAATGAGCCTTTTTTGAAGTTTCTACAACAATGCCTTCTATTAAAACCTTGTATGCCCCCAGGGCATCACTTACAACCCTTGCCCTGAAGGCTGTGGGGGAGTGTCCTACTAAAAAACATAATTTCTATCTGTAAATCAACAACGCTTAACAAATTGGGTATCTCCAAATATTTATTGAGTGTATTTTAGTAATCGGTGGGTGGGGAAGGAGTGCTTGTCGCATTCCAAACACTTTCGACTATTAAAAAAGGCGCAAACCGCTTCAGTTTTAAATCGAATAAGCCCTTCTCAAAGTTTCTACAACAGCATCTTTGATATGAAGTGCCCTTCTCTAAAGGAAAAAAATAATTGTGCCAACATTGTTCTTATATGGCCCCAGGCATAACTTAAAACCCTTGCCCTGAGGGTTGTGGAGGAGTGTCCTCCTCAAAAACATATTTTCTATCTGGAAATCAAATACGCTGAACAAAATGGCTATATCAAAATTTTGATTGGACGTGTTTGGGGGTATGCTGGGCGGGGGGGGGGGCTAGTTGCCCTCCAATCACTTTTGACCCTTAAAAAGGGCATTAGAACTCTCGATTTCCATTCAAATGAGCGCCCTTTGAAGTTTCTACGACGACCCCTTCCATATGAAGTGCCTCTGGGGAAAAAAACCACAATAATAATAAAACATTGCAGCTGTATGGCCTTTACTATAGGCCTTTACTTTACTCTGAAAAGGCCACCATATAGTAGTGTCTTGAGTCAAATTAAAATCAACATTTAGGAATGGTAGCTGCCTTCTTGATAGTTACTACATTGATAGACTCCAGGATAAGAATTCAAGAGGAAATTTACAAGAATAGTTGGATACAAAACTGGAGAATTCAGAACTTGACATTGTTGAAGATGGATGGAATAATTAGAAAAAAGTGTTTGCAGAGTACCAGAAGACATCCCAGGAAAGAAAGTTAGGAATGCAGATAGGAATATTAGTAAAAACACTTTGAACTTGGTTGAAGAGAGAAGGGTTATACAAGCAGTTTCTAAATGGTGTATCATACTGTGAATAAGAGGAAAGTAATGGAAGTAAAGAATGCATTAAAGTATGGATTACAGAGATGGGAAATGGTGGCCATGGATGAAATTGCAAAGAAGCTAGAAGACATTGTCAGACTGTATGAGTTGCATACAGGACAATGAATGTTTTGAATATTGCAGAATATGTTTTTGAGAATAGTTAATCAATCATGACCAAATCAATAAAGTTTGTGCTGTGATTTTGTGTCATGCTTATGAACAGGCCGAATTTGTGCTATAGTCGGAGGTCAATTGGAAACAGGCCCACATCGGAATATGCCAGGAACTGTTTGTTACTTCAAATGGTAATTAAAATGTGCTCAACAAACTAAAAGCAAAAGAAAAACATATGGTTCTTTCTCTGTTGTATCCTTCCTCTCCAATTTTTTTCATCAAGTTGATAGAAAAGAAAATGCTTCAAAATATTCCAAAATTTAATGTTTTTTATTTATTTTAATTTTGAAAACCTTGGTGATCCTTGATCGTCATGCATTTTGAAGACCATATTATAATTTTCAATTTACAGAGAACAAATTGCATCTTAAATATTTTCACTTTTTGACTATTAGATCCAAAATTATTAAGACATTATGGAGTAAATATTAGTATATGTATATTAAATGGTCAACTTACGATCCATTTATATTTTTTCTTTCAGTGATCTTGGTCATGGTGGTGTTTCTTTTTTATTTTTTGATATTATGAGAAATAGAGACATTCAGTTTGAAATAAGAATTGTTTTTGGTAAAGTAAAAATTATATTTTGGTCCTCAGAAGGCATGGGTGACGTCAGCCCTACTGATCTTTGTTTCTGCTCGTTTTGAGTTTGACTTGATTATTTATTGTAATTTTTGTTTGTTTTGGGTTTCATTTATTTATTGATGATTTGTGGCAGTTTTATGCTTGGAAAATTATTTGACTTTATTTTGTCTCATTTTCGGTTTAATGTAGCTCTTTACTTTTCTTTAAAAAAGTATTTTATGAAAAGGTTTTTTTAAATTAATTTCACAAATATGCTAAAAGAAACAACAAATTCCAAATTGATTCAGTTAATGCTTTAGCAATTGTATCTGTTTTCATGAATATCTAGGGGAAGGAGGAAAATCAACATTTAGGGAAGGCAGCAATTTTGCTCTTCTTTTGGAGTTTTTCAACAATAATACCTAAAAATAGTACTCTTCAAAATCGAGGTGGGGGGTGAAAAAATAAATGGGGGCACATTCGCCCGCTATTGACACAGCTGTCTTTAGCCATTAGGTGCAAATCTATCTCTCTTAGATAAAAACATTCTATATTCCCTTATTTACACTATAGTTTGTGATTAAAAAAAAACATATTAAACTATTGTTAAAGTCCCTTTACTGAGAAACAAATCTGTTATACTTTGATGCAACTGATTAAAGCATGACTTTCTTTGTCCCCTATTAATATGCATCAATGTTCAAGATTTTGATTCCAGATTCTTCTTCACATCAAGCCCTGCAACCTCATCATTTACATGCTAATGGAGTGCTATACCATCTGAGCTAAGATATTGTATCCTATTGTTCTAAGATTAGATTGATTAGATCTAAGTCTTAAGTTCAAGTCTAGGTCTAGGTCTGGGTCACTGGGTCTATTACCTTAACTAATTACCTTAATTTGCACTTCTGAGAAAATTAAGATCCATTCTTAATTTTTATGTCTTCAGTTTGTTTCCTTTTGCTGAATCTAGTGCTTCATCCATATATCCAATTGTGATCATATCTAGTTTACCTTATTCCCCTTAATTATACTTTTCTTAAGAGGGTCCAAATAATCTTCCAATCTTCTACAGAGAAGATTATGTGCCAGTTATGGCACAGAAAAGTGGCACTTGTTGATGCAAGGTGTACCCCAAATTTCAGTGAAATAATCCAAAATGTCCTGGTTTCTATCAATGACTTGTTGAATTGCTGTCAAAGAATGTTTTTCTCAACAGTCTATTTCGGTTTAATAAAACTTTATCATGTCTTAGTTCTACATGGTGCTTCATCTAGGCCATGAGTCCAATTGATTTAGTACCTGTTTCAACAATTTTCTTTATCAGTACCTTACTTGAGAGGGACTAACCAGTTTTCAAATCCATTCCAGAAATGACACTGAAACATGATGCTATCAACACCAATTTAAAAACAGTACATGAGAATTAACATAGCTTTTGTACTGGCCTTTATTCATCTCTGGGACCATCCAGTCTATATGGGGGCTCCATGAAAAAAAAGAAAAGAAAACATATCCATATTGCCCATGCAAAAGAGTTTTCCCTTTTATTGAAGGTGGGGTGCGATAAATCTCTAGTTGAGAGTTTGTTATGATGGCAATTTCAGTGGTGTCCCTTGTATTTCAGTTTGCCACAATATTTAGCGATTTCAGGCTTTTTTTGGTTTTGTTAATTACAAATTACTCTTCAGACAAATTTTGATAAAAGTCACTTTTTCCAAATTAGTCTCAATTCACTGATAGTTTCTTTGAAAACACGTTTTTAAAACATCATTTACTAAGGGCAATTGTTTGCTCTATAGTAGGTTGCGCCTAATATTGCAACCATAATTTTTCTGTTTTGAGAGTATAGCCTTAATGCTGTAAAGTAAAGCCCAGACATTATCATAGCTTTTATCAAAAACTACCGAAATGAATCCCAGCCAATTTTTATGAAAAGTGCATGGTACAAAAGTAATTAACTATGTTGTTATTTAGGCCAATACTTGTTATTCCAACCAATAATTGATTTTATCAAAACAGAGTAGTTTGAGTTTCTGTCATAAATGTTTGCCAACATCCAAGATAATAGGTTCCGTTACATAAAATAAACGTGTAATAATGGTTTCATTGATTCGAACAAAAGCATCAAGCTTACAGGATAGGATTTATGGCCAAACTATATTTTACTTCAAATCCCAACCTGTTGCAGTTCATCTTTTTACAGCCTGTGAGCCCATAATAAGTAAAAATTATTTTTAATATACAATGGCCACTATAAGCCATAGAGTGGCTATATACAATAAGCCACTCTTCTGATTTAGTGACATGAACCATACCTTCTGTTAGTGATGTCTATATAACTATCCTTATATTTTAGGGAAAATGGCACAAAGACGGGCCCCCTACATTTTATTAATTAGAAGCTACAAGTACTCTTGCCTCAATCCAGGAATCCATTCAATAAAGCCAAATCATCAGAGGATTTACTATGCCTTGCAGCCTATTCAAATTTCATTCAGACAGTTTAGTGTGAAGTACTCAAGTAAGTTGCTCTGTTTATACTCTTGTGATGAAGCCTGCTTAACAGTCCTGCACAGTTTAGTTTGTCCTTCAACAAAATGGACAAACTAGAAGTCTTCCTAAAGAATTCAGCATACCAATAGCAATCGTGAATATATACTGAGGTATAATAAAGGTTCCTTCTGCTGTTTTAACACCTTCCATAATATAGGCTTAAGCTGCAGAGGTGGTGGTGTTGGACTATATTGCTGTAATGACCTCCCATCCAAATTAATAAGCAACCCAGGGACTCTTGTCATGCATTAGTCCAAGTTGAATGTAATCCTTCCCAACTGTCGAAAAAGTTCTTTTGCCTGATTGCTGTATTTGTACATTATCCATAAAATGCCAAAAACAGATAGTAGCTTGTAATTTCCTTACAATGGTGCCTTGGTAAATTTTGATGCTCATATGCAGCTCCTCCTGATATTGTCGGAGGCGAATTTAACCAGACTAACAAACAGTGGCTTATCCAATGCACCTGATCTGAAACAGGTAGCGGACATTCACACCCTTCAAAGTGGCAATACCTTAGACCTGTCATTTACCAATGTCAGTGCAATTTACCTTTGTCCCCTCTCAATGGCTCCATTGCAGACTGTTAATTACTTTGTTATCCTGTTGCAAGCGAAGAACAACATACCAAAACCAAAAAGAAGTACAGTGACAGTTCGTCAACTGAATAGGGACTGTATAGGCCTATGTGCCTTTTGAGGGTGGATTTGTAATTACTCATTCAATGAAATATGTGTCCTTGCTGTCTTGAGCTATAAGGTTGAAACGCTCAAATACCTGCTGCCCGAAAAGTTTCATGGATTTTCTCGACTAAGGCAGCGCCAGTTTTTAAACCTGATAAGCCTTGATAATCATGAAAAACCCGAAGCGATTTACTAGACTTAGATGTTAGCTACATAGTTCAGGGTGTACTTCAGCTGCAAAAAGCTACGAAACCCAATTGTAAGTATCGGTAGACAAACTAAAAAGAAGTGCATTTATTGATGCGGAAATTGCCCCCCCCCGTGCTTGATAGTGATCTGCGTAAGTGGCATTCAGCTGTCAAAACATGACTGGAAAATCTGTTAGTAATGAACTACTAATGCTGAAAACAGATGGTTGTTTATATCAGCACAAGAAGTTATTTCATTTCTTTAACAAAATTTATACCACGTATCCAACATTGGAGTGAAGTTGAGCTAAATACTCTGATTAAAACTGCGAATGTGATGAAATTGAACACATTACAGTCTAATGTTTTCTGGGAGATATGTAAACTGAGAAAAAACTGTGCTTCATATCCAGGCGAATTACCAGTAAAACTTCCACTAGAATATACAACATTTCTCGCAAAAACCCTAATTTCAATTTTTAATTAGTGCTTCAGTGGTCAGTCATTCCTCCTGCCTTGGAAACAAGGTTATGTGCGTGTTATTCTAAAGGTGAAGCATTCCAATAGTTGTGATAAATATTTGGGATCAAAGACCCATTTCAATCGCACCGAACCTCATCAAAGTCAGTGAGTTCTTTGTGCACCGTGAACTCATGTCACAAGTCGCACATTCACGGCACTAAATTGGCCATCCTACTTTTCGTTGCGGTAGTTATGTTATGGACAGCATGGATGACATTTAAGATACGATCCCCTCATTTTTTTACTTTTTTTTGGAGGGAAATTATTCAGCTTTTATTATAATTTTTTTATGCATCTATACCAGTGGTATTCTATGGCTGCTCATCGACACTACATAGTTTATTGTATATTTTCAATCAGTATTTTTTGTACATTTGAAGGATAAACACTTGCATCATATTTAATTAAAAAAATGGAGATGAAATATTCAAAGAAAATGTGTGCATATGATAAAGTCATCGTTGTGTTGAATGCTGACCAAGACAAATATTTGAATTTTGAAAAAAAATACTATTGGGAATCTCATTGGAAATGTATGCGTGCGTTGTCATGACAGTGAGAGATTAAATTTCCTTGGACTACCGAGATCATCCAACATTGTTGATGGTGGATATGCGAGATTGAGATATCCAGAGATGATATTGCTCAAAGAGAATGCCAACATAAAAGTAATAGTTGTTGAAAACGGGCATCTTCTTGCTAATGGTCCTGGTAACACGTTACCTGTTGATAGATCCTATTGTCGTCGTTCTGGTATTAGTATTCAAATGAAAGCAAAGGGAAACAGAAAGGCCCACTGCTGCACTCATATCATAAAATATATCTTGTGTACGTGCCAGAACTGTTAGCTGTGTGAAAATAATGTGATAATAGACAATAAAAATCGCTGGTAAAATAAAAAGGGCATTGGCAAACAATATCACCAATGAATGTAAAGATGAAATGATGGAACACAAAGCGCATGTGGACATTATTACTACCATTGATCATATACCAACACATATAGTAAATGAAGCAACTAATACCAAAGACGAAACGCATATTGAGGCTGTAGGCGACACTACAGTAAAAATTGTGAATGACTCAATAGTCAGTGATCAAGGGACCGTTATCTTTCAAGGGGTGGCTCACATTCGCCGCAGTTGGTCTAAGAGTGAATTCCAGGGTAATCGGGAGCGCTGATAACGAATATCGGGTTGCATAAGTTCGGGTTGCATAAGTTTAGCCTATAAAGTCAAATTTGGCCTAGAACGACGTTATACCGCTCTTGATTTTTTTACACGGTAAAATAAACTGAAAACTATAAAATTGACATATCCTGAATCCTAAGAGTGAGTCTTTTCACCTGGTATTTTCAGTTTTACTACACAACCTTTATGTTTTTAGTTAACCTTAATTTAATTTTGAAAACAAGGTTTTTAATGTACTTTTTCTTAGTTTTTTTCCGCTTTTTCTGAAATTTTTGCCTTTATAAGTGTATTTTTTATGCTTTGTTTGAATTCTACTTGTCACTACGAGTCATATCAAGTGCCTCTTTTCCAAAAAATCTTAATTCTTGAGCAACTATTTATTTTTTCTAAATAACGTCATAGCTTTCAGAAATTAGCCTACAATGACCCAGTTTTTTTAAAGCTTTTTTTAGCTGTTAAAAAAAGGTGAAAACGAATCAAACTGCACATCATTCAAACCGCCAGAATGTCCTTTACACGTTGTTAATAAAAAGAAAGTCGAAACTTGAATGTGCAAGAATATATAAGCGTTTGAACAAGAAAATTCCCCCCCCCCCAAAAAAAAGAAAATTTTCCAAATAGTGGTGTTTTACTCGAAATATTTTCAACACAACCTATAATTTTTATTTCATCAAACGATAGATCGCTCGTTTCTGAATCAAACCATATATTTACATTCTATACAGTTAATAATTTTAACCAGGAAAAAAGCAACAGATACCTCGTTCTGCGATCGCATGCGGGAATTTGGTTTCCACAGCAATAAAAAAAAGCCGAGCATCTTACATATCGGGTTTTAGTTACATATGATACTTAGCCATAAAAGGCTGATTTCTGCTTTATAGGCTAAAATCGTCAAGTTCTACATTAGTGCGAGCATTTGCATCCCCGATATTCGTTTTGGGCACCTTAGATTACCCCGGAATCCGTACTCAAACCAAGTGTGGCTGATGTGAGCCAACCCTTTCCTTTTTTTGAACGATAGCGAGCCTTGGTGTCGAAGCCGTGTGAACGTGTGGTGCAGAGGTGACTAAGGCTGATTTAAGGTACAGTTTTTTTAATTCCCAGCATAGCAGGGGTTAATGATCCAATCGGTTAGATCGGGTGAACGGCCACTGATGTAGTAGACGGTAACTAATGATCAGCTGAAAGTAAGGTTTAGATGACTGCAATAGCAGTTTAATGTCAAAACAAACAAAAAATCAAATATTTAAAACTGAACGTGAAACGGTGGCTCAAATCTCTTTTTCTTCTTCATCTTCTTCTTCGGACTCGTTGTGATTCACATTGTAAAGTAGGCATTTCGGTGGGTTAGCTCTGCACTTGCGTGCGCTGTCACTAAAAACTATTTTGGAGCGTACGAAGTGCGAGCTACACCTTGTCTTAGCAGAGTTACAAAAAGAAAGTGATGCTAGCCCATGTGGCATTGCATAAACTAGGTCTGGCTTCAGTTCATGATCTTCATTTCCCCAGCCCATATCGGTAGCCTGAGGTAAATCAATACGGGGCTCTGTGGCTTTGAATCCAAATCAGTGACTGGAACATGCATCTTTTCAAATAAACAGAAACGAGATATCAGTTGGTGGTAAACGCCACAAATCCTCCAATCTTGGGTACAAATATGCTCGAAGGTTATTCAAAACTTTTGAAGTTGGTCACACTTCTGTTATTCACTGTAGCCACAAGCTGCTTACAGACGTTGACTAAACCATCACTTTGCACAGATGATGGCTTCTCTGCAAGGGGTCGAACTTAATCACCTAAAGCTCCCAACAAAGTTTCCGAAGACTTCGCAGCTCGAAAAAAGCGGACCTTTACAATTCTATACAGAAAGCTTGTGGTGTCACATCCACTCAAGCTGGGGATAAGCGGCAAAGCGTTGCAAAATGTTACTCCTAGTTTTTGTGCTGCCGTATGAATAGGTATGCAGTAGGACGGAAAATCAACCCAGAGCTGCTTGAGGCCGAGACTAGCAAGATGCTGGAAGTAGTATGCTGCTAGTAAGACGATATCAATATCGTTGGCTTGTGTTATCACAAGCGTGCTCTTTCGTCTTGCGGCTACTGTCGTGTGGTATAACACCCGAGTGTCTGCTTCCTCATGGCCAGGCGAGAAATCGTCATCTACGGAGCTACCAGGGGGCGAAACGGTAATGGCTCTATGTCGACTCTCGAAACCTCCAGCGAGATGAACCATCAGACGGGTCGAAATTTTGTACTCCTAGGCCTCGAAAAGAACTTTCAAGAGTCGACCTTTGGCTGAGCGACTACTGAGAATCCCGTCCTAGAGTGTTGCGACTTTGCTGGAGGAAGTGAACAGGCCGGAAATATTTCCTCTAGGATCTCCTCGTCTTTTTCGAACAGCCAGATGCTTCTTTGAGGTTGAACGTGTAGTCATCATGGGTTCTATCGTCACTAAGACCGTCATACTTGTCACCAACCAAATGGATAGACTGACAAGCTTCGGGTATATTCCTAAGAATCCCATTGTAAACTCTTATTGTAAAATCTGCTAGCGCTTCATTTTTTTCCTGGTCGATAAAACCTTATGACACTCATGACATGAATTATAAAATCAGATCGAGGAGAGTCTTCATAAAGCGTATGTGGAATCATTTTTGGCCATGACTGCAAGCCAGACTGTTACAGAGTGTAGTTCAAGACTGTTTACTTTGTACCTGTACGTAGCTGAGGCTCCCTACGACTTGAACATAATACTGCAAGTGAGGCTGGATATGGCTGCAGATCGTACTTCAGTAGCTCACAGAGGGACGAAGTTTGTGTTGAATTTGCAACACGCAGAGCTCGTTTAAGCAGCTCAGTTTCCTCAAAATCTTTTTTTGTCACCCAATTTCTGCCTTTTATTGTCAGATTCGTAAACGCAGTAGTATCTTCATGATGACTCATTGCCTCGTCATCCATATTCAGGTTTGCTTTCAGCGTCCTGGTGACTGCTTCATTTTCATTCGTTGTCGCACCAACAATACCAGAAACTCCTCAATGACATTTGATGTCGAGATTCACGTTTAACTCTAAAGCCACATCGCATGCAATGCTGCCAAACGGCTTGGTTGTTTTCCTAACAACAAAATTGCCACTTACAAACTCTGCGTGAACTTCGTGCGCTTTTTCAGGCAGGCGTAGCATTTCTTCTAGGTAGTTAAGCGCAGCTGCGGCGTATTTTTGGTTTCCAGATGCGAAGAAAATCGGAATCATCTCTTTTATGGCGTTTAAGTGTGATCCCCGTCTGCAGCTCTTTTAGCATAAAAATAGTCGTTTCCGGTACGGATAAGATGTAAATAGTTGATTTAGAGGCTATGATTCCTTATGGTAGATCTGGACTCGCTGTACTTCGAGAAAAGCGGAGCGATGCTGTCCAACGCATCTCCTACCTGTTTACATGCTTCAGAACTAGTTGTACCAACATGGTTTACCTAACGCAAGCCAACTGACACCCCTCCAAAATCGTTGTTGCCGGAATCATTGCCTTTAGCTAGATCAGATAAATATCCTAAATTCTTTCCTTTTATATCGTAGTTTTCAGTACTTTATGCGATAGTCCGTGATCCAAGGCTCGCTATCATTAATAAAAAGGAAGGGGGTGGCTCACATCAGCCGCAGTTGGTTTGAGAACGGATTCCGGGGTAATCTAAGGTGCTTAAAACGAATATTGGGGTTTACATGCTCCCCAATATTCCCCAACATGCTTCCCTAGAACTTGACGATTTTAGCCTATAAAGGAGAAATTAGCGTTTTATGGCTAAGTACTTTATGCAACTAAAACCCGATATTTAAGTTGCTCAGCTTTTTTTTATTGCTGTGGAAACCAAATTCGTGCATGCGATCGCAGTAAGAGGCATCTGTTGTTTTTTTCCTGGTTAAAAATATTAGTTGTATAGAATGTAAATACAATGTTTGATTCAGAAAAGAGCGATCTATCGTTTGGTGAGATAGAAATTATAGGTTGTGTTGAAATATTTCGAGTAAAATCCTACTATTCAGAAAATCTTCTTTTTTGAGGGGGAAATTTTTTTGTTCAAACGTTTATATATTCTTGCAGATTAAAGTCTCGACTTTTTTTTAATAACAACGAGTTAAGGACAATCTCAGGATTCGAATGATGTGCAGATTGATTCGTTTTTTTTTAACAGCTAAAATTAAAAAAAAAAACCTGGTCATTAAAGGCTAATTTCTGAAAGCTATGACGTTATTTAGAAAAAATAAATAGTTACTCAAGAATTAAGTTTTTTTGTAGAAGAGGCACATGGTTTGACTCGTAATGACGAGCAGAATTCAAATAAAGTATAAAAAAATATACTTATGCGGGCAAAATTTTCAGAAAAACAAAATAAACTAAGAAAAAGTATGTTAAAAAACCTTGTTTTCAAAATAGGGGTTAACTGAAAAAATAAAGGTTGTGGGGAAAAGCTAAAAATACCAGATGAAAGTACTGCTACTGCTAGTACTAACAACTCACCGCATCAACAAGCTACCTAAGGTCAACACAGACGCGCACGCTCCTCCTCAATACCAATCTTTTTAAAGCCTCCCTCTTTACACCCGCCCACGAGGTTTCCATTTTCTTTAAATCTTTCTTTATGATTTCCTCTCACCCCAGACGAGGACGACCTGCTTTCTGTTTAGCCCTAGACTGTTGGTCGAAAACAACAATCTTCGGCAATCTGTCATCCTTCATCCGCACAACGTGCCCTAGCCATCTCAACCTTTCTTTCATTGTAGCCCTAGAGAGCGGTATTGAACCACATTTTTCGAATTTAACCACAGAATATGGTGAAAGTACTCATTATTAGAATTCAGAGTATGTCAAGTTTCTAAAGTTTTCAGTTTATTTTATCATTTAAAAAAATCGAGAGTGGTATGGCTTCGTTATAGGCCAAATTTGACTTTATAGGCTGAAATGACCATATTCTACACGCGTGCGAACTTGTTCACCCCGATATTCGTTATCAGCGACCCCGATTACCCTAGAATCCACCCTCAAACCAGCTGTGGCTGGTGTGAGCCACCCACTCCCTTTTTTTGAACGATAGCGAGCCTTGGATCGCATTCTCCAAAATGGATTAATGATTATTCTACTGGGTTAAGAACTAAGAGAAGGCACTAGATATACTATCAAGAGAGAGCATGATGAGTTATTTTATGGAACTGATTCAAAATGTTCAAAGTTGTTCAATGATATTAATAATGTATGTAACATATTTTTGTGTTATTATTCTACATATCGTTATTTCAATAAAAATATTTTATGCATTACTTTCTTGTGTTTCCATTATTTTTAGGGTACGATAGCAAGTCAAACATTTTGATTGTTTAGCTGGAGATGTAAGAAAGGGAATTTTTCAGAGGCATAAGTACTACTAGCATGCTCATAGAGGATTTATTAGAAACTGAGATAGGTCAACAGAGCTTTTACCAAAGTGTGAGAGAGATCAGATGATTTTTCTCCAAAATCCCCACAGACAAGCAAGCATCCTCTCAGACACACAGGCACAGAGTGAAAGAGGAAAAATTACATACACACATACAAAAACAGACATAGAGACAAGCAAACATCCGCTCAGACACAACTATGGGAGAGATGAAATGGATTTTTATTCCCTGAAATCCCCACAGACAAGAAAACATCCGCTTAGCCACACAGGCACAGAGTGAAAGATGAAAAGTGCCTACAAACAAACAAAGACAGACTTAGAGACAAGCAAACACCTGCTCAGACATACAGGCAGAGAGAGAGGGAAGCAAAAATACTTACAAACGCACGAAGTTAGACATAGAATCAGACAAAGACCGACATAGAGACAAGCAAACATCCGCTCAGACACACAGGCATAGAGGGAGAGAGAGAGGGGGTAAAATTACTTACGAATACACAGATTCAGACACAAAATCACAGAAAGACAGACATAGAGACAAGCAAACATCCGCTCAGACAAACAGATACAGAGAAAGAGAGAGAAAGAGAGAGAGAGAGAGAGGTAAATATACCTGCAAACTCACAAAGTCAGTCACAAAATCACACAAAGACTGACATAGAGACAAGAATACAGCCACCCAGACAGAGAGAGAGAGAAGACAGAGAGAGAGACAAGCAAACATCTGCTTATTCGTACAGGCACAGAGACAGAGAATCATACACACAGGCATAGACAGAGAGAGAGAGATAAAAATATTTAGAAACACACAGAGTCAGACACAAAATCACACAAAGACAGACATAAGAGACAAGCAGACATTTTCTTAGATACACTGGCATAGAGAGAGGCCAAAATACATATAAACACACAGTCAGACATAAAATTACACATAGACAGACATAGAGACAGCCCAAACATTCGCTCAGACGCACCTGCACAGAGAGAGAGACAAAAATAACTATAAACATACAGAGTCAGACATAAACTAACACAAAGACAGACATAGAGACAAGCAAACATCCACTCAGACACACAGGAACAGAGAGATAGAGGTAAAAATACCTAAAAACACAGAGTCAGACACAAAACCTCACAAAGATAGACATAGAGACAAGCAAACATTCGCAAAGACATATAGACACACACAGAGAGAGAGAGAGAGAGAGAGAGAGAGAGAGAGAGAGAGAGAGAGAGAGAGAGAGAGAGAGAGAGAGAGAGAGAGAGGAAAAAATAGATACAAACACACACAGAGTCAGACGCAAAATCGCACAAAGACCGACATAGAGAAGAACAAACATCCGCTCAGACACACAGCCACAGAGAGAGAGAGAGAGAGAGAGGTAAAAATACCTACTAACGTACAGTCAGACACAAAATCACACAAAGAATGACATAGAGTCAAGCAAGCATCCATTCATACACACAGGGACAGAGAGAGAGAGAGAGAGAGAGAGAGAGAGAGAGTGAGAGAGAGAGAGAGAGAGAGAGAGAGAGAGAGAGAGAGAGAGAGAGAGAGAAAATACCTACAAACCCACTCTCTCAGATTCAAAAACATACAAAGACAGACATAGAGACAAGCAAACGTCTGCTCAGACACACCTGCATAGAGAGAAAGAGGAAAAATACCTAAAAACGCACAGTGAGACGTAAACTAAAACAAAGACTCACCTAAAGTCAAGCAAATTTCCGCTCAGACACAGAGGTACAGAGAGAGAGAGGCAAAAATACTTACAATCACAAAGATTCAGACACAAAATCACACATAGACAGACATGGAGACAAGTAAACATTCGGCTCAGACACACAGGCAACGAGAGAGAGAGAGGTGAAAATACTTACAAATACACTGAGTCAGAAAAAAAAGCATACAAAGACAGATACAAAAACAGGCCAACATCCGCTCGGACACGAAGGCATAGAGAGAGAGAGAGCGATAGAAAGAGAGAGAGAGAGTGAGAGAGAGAGAGAGAGAGAGAGATTGAGAGAGAGAGAAAGAGAGAGAAAGAAAAAAACAAATACCTGCAACCCAGAGTCATATCCAAAATCACACAAAGATAGAGAGAGAGAGAGAGAGAGAGAGAGAGAGGGGGGAGCAAAATTACCTACAAGCAAACAATGTCAGACACAAAATCAAACAAGGACAGACATAGAGACAAGCAAATATCAGGTCAAACATAAAAGCATAGAGAGAGAGAGAGAGGCAAAAATACATACTAACACAGAGTCAGGCACAAAATTACAGAAAGACAGACAGAGAGAAGAAAACATCCACTCAGACACACAGGCACAGAGAGAGATAGGAAAAATACCTACAAACACACAGTGTCATACCTACAAACGCACAGAGTCAGACACAAAATCATACACATACAGACATAGAGACTAGTAAACTTCCGCTCAGACAACCAGGGACAGAGGGGAGAGAGAGAGAGAGAGAGAAACAAACATATATACAAACGCACAGAGTCAGACACAAAATCATAGAAAGACAGACATAGAGACAAGCAAACATCCGTTCATACACACAGGCGTAGAGACCGGAAAAAATACGCACAGGCACACTGAGTCTGACACAAAATCACACAAGGACCAGAAATAGAAAGAAGCAAACATCCGCTCAGACACACAGGTTCAAAGAGAGAGAGAGAGACATAAATACTTACAAACACACAGAGGGACTCAGAGTGTTTGCGCATAAACACACAGAGTGTTTGTAAGTATTTTACCTCTCTCTTTCTCTATGCCCGTGTGCCTGAATGGATGTTTGTTTGTCTCTATGTCTGTCTTAGTGTGATTTTGTGTCTGACTCTGTACGTTTGTACATATTACTACCTCTCTGTCTCTGTGCCAGTATTTCTGAGTTGAAATTTACCTGTCTTTATGTCTGTTTGTGTGTTTTGTAGGCATTTTTTCCTCTTTCACTCTGTGCCTGTGTGTCTGAACGGATGTTTGATTGTCTGTGGGGATTTTTGAGACTAAGAATCCATCTCATATCTCCATACTTGTCTCTGAGCGGATGTTAGGTTGTCTATATGTCGGTCTTAGTGTGATTTCTTGTCTGACTCTGTGCGTTTGTAGGTATGAATGCTTCTACGTCTCTGTGCCTGCATGTCTGAGCGGGAGTTTGCTTGTCTCTATGTCTGTCTGTGTGTTTTGTAGGTATTTTTCCTCTTTCACTCTGTGCCTGTGTGTTGAGCGGATGTTTGCTTGTCTGTGGGGATTTTGGAGAGAAAAACAAAATCCATCTCATCGCTGTCAGACTTTGGTAAAAGCTCTGTTAAGCTGTCTCAGTTTCTAATATATCCTCTATGAGCCTGCTAGTAGTATCTATGTCTAAAAGTTTCTTTTCTTACATTTCCTACTTTTTCTGAACATTCTAAACGTTTGACTTGTTATCGTACCCAAAAAATAATGGAAACATAAGAATGTAAGGCATAAGATATTTTTATTGAAATAACAACATGTAGAATAATAACATAAAAATAACATTATTAATACCATTGAACAACTTTTAACATTTTGAATCTGTTCCATAAAATAATTCATTATCCTATTTCTTGATAGTGGAGCTGTTCTCTTCTATTAGTTCATAACCAACGGAACAATCATCAATCCATTGTGAATCATACAAAACTTTTATCGAAACGTCACCTTGTAGTTCACTAAGTGTGTTGTCCTTGCTATTATTGGGCTTAATAAATATATGTGCTACTGTATAATTAATGGCAATAGTAATGTTCACATTTGCTTTACTCTCCATCACTTCATCTTTATATTCATTAGTGAAATTGTCTGCCAATGCTCTTTTTATTTTGCCAGTGATTTCACTGTCTATTATCACATTATTTTTACACATGTAACAGTTCTGGCACGTACTCAAGGCATGGTTTATGATATTAGTGCAACAGTAAGGCTTTTTCGCCTTTGATTTCATTTGAATACTAATACCAGAACGACGGCAATAGGATCTATCAACAGGTAACGTATTAGCAGCACCATGAGCAAGAAGATGCCCCTCCTCTTCAACTATTATTTTTCTGTTGGCATTTTATTTGAGTGGTATCATCTCAGGACATCTCACTCTCGCATATCCATCATCAGCAATGTTGAATGAAATGGCAGTGTTGAAAAAGTTGAATAACTTCCAAGTCAAAAAAAACTTCAGTCCAAAAAAAAAGAAAAGTGTTACTACAAACATTTTTCTAATTGTAAAAATCACGACTATATATCTATATCATCTTCATTTCGTATCTCGAAAAAATTATAAGTGATTTTTTCTTGTTTTAAGTATATTTTAGGTCATTTTAAGACACGAGAAAAAAAGCTGAAAAAAATTTCAAGTCCAAAATATTCTCAGTAAAAAATAGTGTTAGTACAACCATTATTTTTCTAACTGTAAAATTCGCGACAAACATATCTGTATCATTCTCATTTTGTATTTGGAAAATATTAGTGTGATTTTTTTGTTTTAAGTATATTTCGTGTCATTTTAAGTAAAAAAAAGATTGAAAAAATTTCTTTGTTTCAAAAATAAAACTTCAAAAAATGAGTAAATAAAATGGGGGAGGGGCACCGGGGCCCTTGGAGGCTTGGGCATGGATGACTAAGGGCTGTTGTATCATTGCCTAAAATATATACGACTTTACTAGTTTCTTCTTTATGCATACTCCAACACTAAACATAATTTTATATTAACTGCACTCCTCACCTGGTACTTGTGTATTATAGCAACCATAGCCAAGAAGTGAAGCTAGGTTGATCCTAATCGCTTTTCTCTACTTCAATCAATTGACCTGTGAAGGATGAATATATGATAATCATATTCTGACATGTATATAATGTGGCGTGGGAGTCACCATTCTCTCAGATTTACCCTTAGTTGGTAAGCGATTAAAATTTAAATCGTTCACCGGTTCTATTCAATTCCAAATATATAAAAAAAAATATTCACATTATGGTCATTTGGATTTATAACTCCATCACTACTTGATTTCTAAGGATTTTTCTTGATTTCTAAGGATTGTTCTGTAAGCGATTAAAATTTAAACCCTTTGAGCAGATCTTATTCTGACAGGTTTGGATTTATCTTAATATTCATATACAGGTATGAATTAGACTGGCAGGATCAATACAAGATACTAGGGTATATAGAATTGCCGTTGTTGACGTTAAAAGTAAAGATCACCATCTAGTAGTTTCAAGGGTTAATTTAAAGCTGAAATATCGGAAGGGTAACTACCTCGCGGGAAGTTGTGATGCTGGTAGACTCCAGGAAAAGAATTTGAGAGAAACGTTCCAGGAACAGTTGAGTACTAAACTTGAGAGTTTAAAATTTGATAATGTGGAAGGTGGTTGGAATAATTTTAGAAAAATAATTTGTGAAGTTGGTGAAGGTGTATTAGGGAAGAAAGCTAGAACTGCAGCTAAGCATATTAGTGAAAAAGCTTTATGTTTAATAGAAAGGAGAAAGGACTTCTACAAGATATATCTGAGGGGTAGATCATATGAAAACAAAAGGAATGTAAAGAAAGTGGACAAAGCATTAAAATATGAACTAAGGAGGTGTGAAGTGAAGGCAATGGATAAATTTGCCAAGGATCTGGAAGATGCAGCTAGACGGCATAATAGTAAAATATTGTACTGGCATGTCAATAAATTGAGCAGGAATAGTGAATCAAGACTAGGTCGAGCTAACGATAGGAACGGGGCCACAATTAGCAATAAGGAAAAAATTAAAGAGAGATGGGCCGAACATTTTGAGAATTTGCTTAACCGAGACAGAGTTGCAGGAAAAAATGTAGAGGAAAATGAAAAAGTTTGTGATGCCTTGGATGTGAAGAAAGATTTGTTTTATGAGGAGGAATTAGCAACAGTACTAAAAGGATTAAAAAATATTAAGGCTCCAGGTCCCGATAGGGTGGTAAATGAGTTTCTTAAATATGGTGGCTCTGAGGTCAGAAACACGTTACTGAAGATGATGAATATGTTTTTGGAAAAAGAGGAAGTACCTAACGCTTTTAGGAAAACCTTAATTAAACCAATTCATAAAAAAGGAGATAAAAATGAGTGTGATAATTATCGAGGCATTAGTCTGGTCTCTGTAGGTAGTAAATTACTTAGTAATATGTTACTTTTTAGACTGAGAGATGCAGTTGACAAAGTTTTAAGAGAAGAGCAGTGCGATTTTAGAAAAGGTAGAGGATGTGTCGACCAAATTTTCACTCCTAGGCTAATAATTGAGAAGTGCCTGAGTTTTCAAACACCTTTGGTCCTTAGTTTTATAGATTATGACCAAGCATTCGATCCTGTTGATAGAAGAGCTTTAGTAAATGTTTTATCCTTGTATGGTATACCAGACAAATACATTAAAGTGATTAGTGCTATGTACGAGAATAACACTGCTGCGATTAAGGTAGGAAATGAGGTTAGCAGCTGGTTTTGTATTAAATCAGGGGTTAAGCAGGGTTGTGTTCTATCCCTCTATTTATAGATTATTTTGATGGACTTTGTTTTAAGGAGCACAGGAAAGGCAGTGGGAGACCACGGAATCAAATGGGGAGGAAAAAGACTCCCCGACTTACATTATGCTAATGATTTAAGCATCCTAGATGAAAGTGTGAGCAAAATGAATGAAGTCTTAGAGGTTTTGCGAGTTCAGGGTGCTAGAATTGGTTTTAAAATTAATTTTAAGAAGACTAAGTCACTAAGGATTGGAATAGTTGAGAGTGAAAAGGTCATCTTGAACAGTGATAATATTTATGAGTTTGATAGCTTCACTTACCCTAGTAGTATTATTTGTAATCACGGTGGGAGCAGTGAAGATTTTGAGTGTAGAATAACCAAGGATGAAGCTGATTTTCCACAGTTAAAAAAAGTTTGGAAGAATAGGAAATGAGTCTGCAAACCAAGATTAGAATATTTGAAGCTATAGTGATGACAGTTGTCAAATATGGCTCTGAAGCATGGACGCTCCGAAAAGCGGGTGAGATTTGCTAGATGTTTTCCAGAGGAATTGCTTAAGGATTGTTCTGGGTACCCGGCTGACTGACCGTTTTTCAAACAATAGGCTATACGAAAAATGTGGTTCAATACTGTTCTCTAGGGCTATAATGAAAAAAGGTTGAGGTGGCTAGGGCACGTTGTGTGGATGAAGGATGACAGATTGCCGAAGATTGTTCTTTTCGGCCAACCTTCTAGGGCTAAACGGAAAGCTGGTCGTCCCCGTCTGGGTTGGGAGGACGTCATAAAGAAAGATTTAACGGAAATAGGAACTTTGTGGGCGGGTGTAAAAAGGGAGGCTTTGAGTAGATTGGGGGTGGAGGAGGAGCGTGCGTAGCTGTTTTGGCCTCAGGCCGCTTGGTGCTGCGGTGAGTTGTTAGTAGTGGTATCAATTATGCAAATGAGATACGTTTTGCCTTCTGTATTTGTATTGGTCAGTGGCCCAAATTGTGGTGTACGTTCAGTATAATATTCCATTTGGTCGGAATATATATTGTTCTGTTCGCTTTATATGGGTGTAAGTTCAGTTGTTCGTCTCGCGTCTATTAATGCTATACTACTTACAGGAGGGTTCTCTGATACGCTGAATCTGAAGGTGTGATTTCCATTAAGATCACTTGACTTGACTTGACTTTATTTAACAATTAAATAAAAAAAACAAGTTTTTTAAACTGAAAGTAAGGAGCGACATTAAAACTTAAAACGAACAGAAATTATTCCGTATATGAAACGTATATATCAACGCCTCGCTCTTTACGCTAAAGTTTTTTATTGTTTTAAAAAATAAAGTTGTGAGACAGAGTCAAACTTAAGCGTAAAGAGCGAGGCGTTGAGGAGGACAGCCCCTTTCATATACGGAATAATTTCTATTCGTTTTAAGTTTTAATGTCGCTCACTTACTTTCAGTTTAAAAAACTTGTTTTTTTTGTTTAATTTCTGATCGTTTTTTAGTTAATGCAGCTTTTATTTGCATAAAAATTTTACTTTTCTTTTGCTAAATGGATGTCTTTACAAATTAACTTACGTAACTAACTTCTATATTCGTATTTTTTTCTTCTGGCAAAAAATACAAAGTTGCAGATTTTTGCAGATATGAGCTTGAAACCTATGTTATAGGGTTTTCTGATACGCTGAATTCTGACGGTGTGATTTTCATTAAAATTCTTTCACTTGTAGGGGATGTTTCCCCCCTCTTTAAAAAATCGAGTAAAATTTCTCAGGCCTGTAGCCTTTGATGAGTAATACTAAACTTAATAAAATTTATATATTTAGGATCAGCATTATAAACACATTCTTTTGATACATTTATTGACATCAAAATTCCGTTTTTAAAAGTTTTGATTAGTATTGAGCCGTATCGCTTGTTTTTTTATTGTTTTTTTTTTTAATACGTATATGTTATTACGTATATGAAGGGGTTCTCCCTTTAGTCAATACCACGCTCTTTACGTTAAAAGTTAAAAAAAATTTTGATTCACAAACCCCTGAATCACAAAGGCCGTTTAATTAGAATATCCTCACGTAACACAAAGCACCGTGGATGCTAATGGTATACTTCCAAGGTCGCTGGTTACAAAAGATGTCCTTAATTTTAAACAATAGAATTTATTCTGAACAAGTAATGTGTCTTCTTTTTTTGGTGGCTTTTTGTTGGATTAAAAATTTAATTATCATCACTAGTATTATTCTCTTGTAATAGATTCAGTTTCTGATACGCATTGTTTGCTACGATCAAGCGAGTACCCAGACCCCTTCATTCAAATCTTCGGTCTTAGTACAGAACCGTTATTGATAGATTTTTGATAGAAAATTTATTCATTTAAAATTAATCGCTGCTCCATGGCAAAGATGGTTCTAGACTTTTACCCTCCAAGAAAATAACCCATGGGCCCCTCCCCCAATGGAAAATACATCCCCACAAAAAAATTAGTCCTGACAAATGCCCCCCAACCAGACAACCCCCCCCCCCGCTGCGGAAAACTCCCCCGCGAATAATGTTCGTATGTTTCCCAATAGCAGATACTATCTGTAAGCAATGGACAAATTACAAAACTTAAAAAGGCGCTTGAACTTCTATAATGAGGTTCTATGATTTTCTGTAGCTAGGGAGGGAGGGAGATACCTCAAAGGGTGCACTTTGATGCCAAAAAATACCAGCTCTCATTGAGCCGTCGGAATTAGTTCTAACGGGAAGATGAGGAGAGTGTGGAAGTAGGAATTGATGTATAATCCCCAAGGCCATAACGAGGATTTGTTTTGGGGTGAGGACGTATTTTTTTAGGGAGAGTGGGTACAAAAGCAACTTTAAAAAACATATCAAATATGAAATTGATATATACTCCCTTATGATTTCTGGGAATATTTCTGGTGTATGCTTTTATTCTGAATATAAAGAGTAACATTAAACCCTAAAATAAGCATAATATATTTCGTATAGGAGATGGAGTGCCCTTCCTCATCCACACCTCCGCCTCATGATCGGAGAAACTTCAGAGGGTGCTCATTAGATTAGAAATTGAGAGTTCTAGTCTTGAGAGTATTGAGAAGTTTTTGAAATGTATTTACAACGCTATTTTATTAGGTGGCCAGCAACTCCCCCCCCGGAAAATACCCCCCACCATAAAATAACGCCTCGCAAAAATTACCCCCGGCGGAAAATCCCCTCCCCCAGGAAAATAACCCCCTGTGGAAAATAAGGCTTTCCAAATTTGAGAATTTTATTCGAGTTTTAGTTTTTTAATTTCCGTAGGGGGAAGAAATTTTGGTACTTGTGTATTATGCGCCACTCCCTCCAGTTTAAACTTTGTGTAAAACTCGAGAACAAACCAGTTTATTCTTTAATTTAAAAAAAAATTTCGGAATTATTTTTGCACATTCCGGGGGGGGGGGTAGAGCGGGTCTATATTTAAAATTTTTAAGACAAAAATCTTATGACTATTACGAGTTAATATTAGTTTTCTGACTTAAAAATAGCAAAATACTGTGCCCCCCCCCCCCTTATGCGCAAATAAATATCCCAAAAGGTACTTGTGTAGAATCTGGGTACACACGCGGGGAGAGACGCTTCGTTAATGCGAATGAAATAGAACAAAATAGGATGAAAATATAATAGTTCAGAAACAAATATGGGCTATATATTTGCATATTAGGGGGGGGGGGTAAAGCATAGCATATATTAAATACGTAGGTACTTTTCAGTTAGATGGTACCCACGCGAAGATTAGATAGGATAAAAACATTTTAGTCTGCATCAAGCGATACAGATGCCCGGTACTAAAACAGGGGTACTAAAATAAAACAAAATAGGATCAAAATATAATGGTTTATAAACAAAATTATAAGATTTACAAATTACAATTATGCGCCCAAAACGCTGTAATATAGTGGGTACTGTCTTTGGCATAACCCACTCTTTTTCTGTCTTTGGAAAATCCCAACTTGTAATTTCAACATCCATGTTCGTTCAGTCACTTATCTTAGCATAATAATAGGTTTTATCTGATCTTTGCATTATCGCGTGGATACCAGCTAATTGGAAAGCACCAATACGTAACCTAACCTAACCTAGATATCTTTTAGTCCACCTAAACCTCAAAATACTAAAGTTTAAATCTTTGTAACGGAATATCTCACTATGCAGCGGAAACCTGTTTATCTACAACGGCTTTGAGATTTCGATGCGGTCTTTCTTTTGTATGTCTTTGTCTTGTCTTGCGCTAAGCTGAAAGAAACTAACGAAGAAACGGGTTTGTTCTCTAGTTTTACACAGCGTAAACCTGAGTGAGTGGCGCATAACACATAAGTGTCAAAATTCCTTCCCCTACGGAAATTAAAAAAACAAAAAACAACTCAAATGAAATTCTCAAATTTGAAAAGCCTAATTATCCACGGGGGGGGGGGCATCTTTCAGGTGCATTTTCACAGGAAGGGGGGGGTGTAAATACCTAGAACCATTTAATTAGTTATTCTTTTTCCTTTTCAAATTATCAAAAACTTTTGGCCTTTTCAAGACAAGATATCTTGTCCAAGACAAGATTTGATATCTCCTCGAAGCTTGTCCTTTGCCTGCTGGTTTGACAAGTGTCAATCCCCTGTATTATCACCTCTGAAGACGAAGGTTTTTTATTATTATACCGGGCTACCGGGTGTTTACTATTGACGGGTGATACTATTCCAGTTTTTGGGCTGTGACGTTGTCATCTGAAAGGCTGTGACGTTGTCATCCCAATGAAACAGGCACATTGGCCTTAATAAAGAAACTATTTTAATAGATTTAAAATCATTTCCTAATAAAATATAGTTACTGTGGAATGAACTGGAATGAGGTTGTCTTAATAAAACAGTCTCTAAGTGTTTTCTCTTAGTGCCCGATTACAGATTGATAGATGATTAGATGGATGTCAACTTTTTCTTCTTTTCTGACGCTACTTTCTTAGATTTATGATAAAGCAAGTGATATTTTTATGGGAATAAATCTATCGGTAATTAAAAGACTGCTCGGTCTTAAATTACCTTATTCTCTTTATTTTGCATCTTTAATGTATCGTCAGCTCCACGTGGACCTTTCGAAGGCCCTGAGACATGCTCCTCTTGGTTTCTTATTCAACTTCTTATCATCACCGAAACATGCGTGAAATTCAAATTCCTTTTACTGCGTCTATAAAGTCTGATCTTAATCCGTTTATTGCTTTTCACATTATCTGGAATCTGGAATGCACTTCCTGGGGCACTTTGTTGGTGTACGTGTAATTCTTTTACAGCTTTTCGGAAAATAGCAGTAGCTACGTCGGTCTTTTTCTTGCATTTTTCTTCCTTAAATGTGTTGAATGCGTCAGTTATGTTTGTTTTTCTTCTGCGACTCTATTTGAAGTTGTGGAAGTAGTTGCACTTGTTTCGTTCCCTGCTGTTCAGCTAGGCCACGCCGGGCACGATGATATTCTGTGGGTTGTTAATACACAGTGACCCAGAGCTCCGTTCTTTGTGACTCTTTCTTCTTTTTTTTCTCTTTGTTTTTGTGCAATCTCTGTTTTTGAAGTTGAATGACAGGATCTGACGCAGTGACACAGAATCGTACGATTTCTTTCCGGAAACTGTTGCTAGGCTGGTTAGTTACTTTTTGAGATTTAAAACTGTTTTTATACAGCAAATTCCTGGAATCATGGCTGTATGCATAAATATTACACAAAAATGTACGTCGTTTATGCCATATGAAGAAGAAGAAGAACAAATGACAAAGTCGCTTAAGGGATTATGCCATGACATGAAATATACCAGACCTCTTACTATTTAAGAGAGAGTTAAAAAGTCACAAGTTGACCTCTCACACATGCTAAATCTGCCATTAAATAATTAATCAGACCCCACTGCCTTTTCACTTAAAAACCAATGGAAAGAAAGAATGGGCAAACTTTATATTTTCTTTCCTTTCTAGAGAACATTTTGCTTTCCCTTGTTTTTCCGTTTTTTTCAATGAAAGTACCAAAAAAGCCATTTTTCAATGAACATACCAAAAAAGGCATTTGCTAAAATCGAGCAGGGGGATCTTGATGGCCCAATGTGCCTCTGTCCCGCCCCTCTTCCTCAATTGACGCCAATGAATGGGTAGCTCTAGTCTTGAAAAAAAGATAGATGTTGACCTTGTGTGAAGTTGACATTTTCTTGGGGGATGAATCTGGATCTGGGACCTATCATGCAATACTTCTGCTGTGATAACTATAGAATGTGTTTATAGGCCCAAATTATCCTGAAGCTTTCTTAAACCAATATTTGAAGGGGTCTCTTCTATTCTTCTTCCACGTGGGTATGATTTCACCCACTTCCTTAATTTTGAGTTGACTGCCTTATAAGCCGAACTTGGATGGCACAGTGGCACCAATTCACAAAAATATAAGGACAAGGGTGAGGATTTTTTTAGATTCTTTCAAATCAAAATACAAAGAAAGTGTTTTCAAAATTTTTGGGACAATTGCCTCCCCTGTTCCCTCCCAATTTGTGCCCCTAAGATTGTAGAACAATAGTTTCCTACGGTAAAGTGCTATTAGCTGTAAACTATTAGCTCATTGAGCTTAGTGAGGCACAGAGGTCGTACAGAAATCGCTGGGAACTAAATTAGTGTACTTCATATAATGAGTCAAGAGCACAATGATGGTAATCATGCAGGAAAGACAAAGTTTTCTGCTAGCAAGAATAAACTATAATTTGGTACAACAACTTTGAACTGCTTTGTGGCTAAGGTCTCCAAATTCAAGTAAATTTTAACAAAGTAAGATACCTCGCTAATATTTTTTTACGATACCATTAGCTGTTATTTTCTTCATTTATTCGTATGCACAGTAGGTACACTAACCATTAATTTAAAACAATCGAACAACACCAGAATTAAAATAAAAAAGAGGTCTTGTGAAACATTATCTTGTCAGTTTTTGGTATAAACCATAAATAAAATGACGAAAATTATCAATAATTGGCCTTGTGCTTATTGAAATCTAGTACGTGGAGTTATATGGCCCTAAGCGCTCCGTAAGGCAAAGAGAAGAAGTGGCTTTAATTAAAATAAAAATTATTGCATAGGCTATGTATTTAAAATTTCTATGGAAGTCGACAACGTCAAAGGACAACGTCGTTGCTTCGAGCAGCGTCAACAGCAGCGTCGTGCAGGCCATAAGGAGTTTTGTGACGAAGGAAAACTATCGGATGATATTGTGTAATAAGCAGACTGCTATAGCGGTCGGCAATAGCCGTATTGCTCGTAGCGTATCGCGCTTGAACATTTTATCGATTGTTTGTATTGAATGTACTTTCTGCTAATAAAATAAGGATTTACATTTTAATGGAGTAATAATCCTACCTGTAGGTATGAAGTCTGTCCCCTCCCCCGTCCATGGAGTTGATATATTAAAGGAAAATGTATTTTTTTCATTCCCCGCTTTTATTTGCTTTTTTTCCTCCGGAGAAAAGATAATTTCAATTTCAACGTTTATTGTATCGAGAATATCAAGGAAAAGTGCTGTTCTTACAAGAGAAACTTGTATATTTCGTCAAAGTTTTGTCTTTTGATTATATTGATTTGTTTTGAAAATCCATGATTCTGTACTCATTTACAGATCCCGTTGCGAAAGAATATCAGATTCAGATGTATACCACTTCAAAATTCAAATGAGCTATCGTGCGCAAAATTTTCCGCGCAGGAGGCTCTAATCACCATAGATTTTTTTCTAGTTCCTTGTTGCCTGTTGTTCTGTTTACCACGGTTTAACTGTCGACTGCTTTAACGTGTATTTTCAATATGGTTTATATGGTGAAATGGGATCATATGAAGTATATTGGTTCATGTTTTAAAGTACCAAGAATTCAGTTAAAAAGGCTTAGAAGAACAAAGTCAAAAATAAATGGAACTCCAGGCAAACTTTATCATCAAAGTACGTATGCAAAATTTTGTTTCTCGTTGTAAAATCAGGGCTATATTTAACAGATGGTCAGGGGCTTCACCTGACTGTAGGTTTTATTATTTATTAAATATACTCTTACAAAGATAAAATGTAAAAAACAAGATTGCATCAGTCCTTTTTTTGTCTCACCAGAAAAAGGTTGGCTCTTGCCCCTTCCCCCCTTAATTAAAAGATTGAAATTGGCTCTCTGACCAAGGTAATCTCAGGCTATTGAATAGATCTATTAACCAGGAAAGATAGATATGGGGGAATGACCTTATGTTCCCAGCCACTCGGTCAAGACATTGTGTTGTTAAAATCTTGGCGCGGGTAGCCATGATTTGCTGACTTAGTTTTTAAGCTAAAATAAATAACATGAATAAAATAGTTTATGTCAGTTTAGTCGGAAAAAACAAAATACTGACTACCCATATCCCGTAATTCCAACCTGGGTCGGTAGGTGCTTTAGTTTTACCGGCTAAATACAATAGGACATTAACAATATATTATTATAAAAATCAAAGAAGAAAAGTCCATTAAAACCACAGGCAAACCAAAATCCATTCCCTCCCCCCATTAATTTCAGATAAATAAACTAGCCTAGGCTATTCCAAATCCCATCTGACGGACTACGAGGTTTTTTTTTTTATTTAATATTCATAAGTTTGCGGCGCCAGGTATAATTAAATACTTGATTTTCCGGTAGTTTTTTTTTATCGAGGTTTTAGATGACTTCTTCTTTTTAAAAAGTCAACTGAGAAACTTTTAGGGATAACTTCCCCAGGAAGATTATTTCCAGGTTGAAGTGTATAATAAAGATTCATAATTTGATTGTCAACGAAGTTCAGACTTGACATTCTCAAATCTGCCGTTACCGTCGATTAAGGCTGATTCGATTTATGATGATTATTTTTTTCTTTCTAAAATTTAAGGTTCCGGCTATTAACACAAACCTTTAGCTGTAGACTTAATCCCAGTAGGCTGTAAAACCGTTAAGAATTTGAAACAATCTGCACCAGCTATGATCACACTTTCTGTCTGGATAAAAAGTTTTACCGATTTCATTGTTTTTTTTTTTTTTTTTTTTTTTATTTATTTTTAATTAACAGGCGTATTGTGCATGTCAACATAATTATATCTACTTACTTTAAATAAGTTAGTTTAAACTGAATTGTCAGATGATAGTTGTTGATCAAACAATTTGTGATCATGATTACATGAAATAAAATAAAATCTAACTGTGGTAAAGAAAAAGATTTTAGCTTTAAAAAAATGCAGAAATTGCCTAAGAAAAAGGGTAGGCTATCCGGGGGCGAATCTCTAGCATTTTATTAGGGGGGGGGGGCAAGAGGGGTCCATATCTGGATAGTCAAGGGGCATGGTATATATAATAATTCTTTCTCTACATTATTGGGGGGCAACTGGCCCCCTTACCCCCCCCCCCCTCCCAACGATGCATCTGAGGCTATCGTTTAATTTTCGTTTATTTAGAAGTTTAACTAAGTGCAAAAACAGACTAAGTTCAAGCTACGGAATTCCGGTGACTCTGTGCAAAAATGAGCTCAGACTTTCACAGCAAAAATTTCGGTGTGTATGTATCTAGCTGTGGAGTTTTAGTGCCGTGGTGCAAAACAAATATAATCTGCCTCAATGCTAAATGATCCAAGTCCAAGCTGCAGATTGCCGCGGTGAACATCAGAAAGTTGGAAACATCTTGTTTGAATAGGTGTTTTGAGCAAGAATTGCCTAATTTCTTTGATCAGAAAGGACTGAACGGATAAATGAAACCTACAACGAACAAAAAATAGAATGAATAATCAAGTCTAACTTAAAACAAACGGATATCACTACAAAATGCGGAGCTGGATTGCCTCACCCTCAAGTTTTGGGGGCTCTAGGGGGATTATAGTTTTAGTGGGGTTTGCGATTTTTTCTTTTACTTAGGCACAGTTTTAATCAGATTTATGAGGCTTCCAACTCAGGTTCGGATCGGGAGGGGGGAGTCTAATGTGTTTTCTTTCGAATTTTTTGAAGATAAGAGAAATCTTATAAAGCTTGTAGCAATATTGTAAACAAATGAGATATAGTGTTCCGACAGGAGCAGGCAAAAACGGAAGTCCTAACTAGAAGTCATTGTTCTCCATAATTCTATATCATTCGCTTGTTCTCCTGTTGTTTAAACTAATCCCCTCGCCCACGAAAAAGGCCATAGCTTACGTCCTTGCCTGCATGTCAACATATCTTGTCTTGGTGTTTTTCAAACGGGCATCCCTCCAATGAAATAAGATCCAATGTTTGTAGTTTCGATCGAGTTCAGGACAGGGACAAAACGATGGGGACTGTGGGACTAGCAACACTCAACACTTCTTTCTATAAACAAAATTCGCAGCATGGTACTTGTTAATTATACTAACACACTCAAGAATTACGCTTACGTTAGAACTAAGAAAACAGGTTTTATAGCCACAAAGACAAATGGCGGGTGATACAATGCATTGGACTTTGACAGAATGCATTGGACTTGTAAGCACTTGTATAATTTGGGCTATATATTGTGCCAATTAGGGGTGGGGGATGGTGGTTAGGTTAGGCTAGGGGCGCTGTCCAAATACATTTATCCTCCTCCCCCAATGTGTAAATATTTTGCCCAAATTATATTATAATGTAAACTAAAGGTTATATGAAGGTTATATTTTATTAGGATTAACCTAACTTCA
The DNA here is from genome assembly GCF_049724085.1 of Artemia sp. Qi Xiang Cuo. Taxonomy (NCBI): domain Eukaryota; kingdom Metazoa; phylum Arthropoda; class Branchiopoda; order Anostraca; family Artemiidae; genus Artemia; species Artemia sp. Qi Xiang Cuo. The sequence goes on from NC_142806.1 coordinate 42,859,171, forward strand.
CTTCTTGGGTTGTTCCGTATAATTAACAGGTACCCGTAACATTTATGACCACACTGCCTTTACATCATAAAAACAACAAACTTGACTATTTTAGTTTTTCAATTTCAATTTTAAAAATTTCATTTTATTGTTTAATTTATATTAAACAATATAAATATTGTTAACAAACGAATTTCACTGTCTTAGGTAAATTCCCTGTTGTTTTACTTGGTGTTGTTTTTACCCATGGTCATTCTTTGGCAAAAAAAAAATACACTCTTCCAAATATTTGCAGATGAGAGCTTTAAAGTTCTACGTCTACAGTTGGGTTCTCTGATTGTTTAGTTGTTAGAGAAGGGACAGATGCCTAAAAGGATGGCATATTTTAATGCCAAAACATCCTAACTCTCATTGGGCATTCAGGTAACTACAGAATTAACTCCAAGGAAGGGGCAGGAGTATTTCTGGTCTACGCTGCTATTATGAAAGTAAAGAGTAATCGTAAACTCCGAAATGAGCAGAGTTTATTCCGTATCCTCACCTCCGCTTCACGGTCGTAGAAACTTCGGAAGATGATCATTCGATCAGACATTGGGAGTTCTAGTCCGATCAGAACTGAGAGTTCTAAGTCAAAAGTGATTGGAGACCAACTAACCCATGTCCTAAAGCTGTTTTTGATATCTGGTTCATTTGTTACCCCTTAGGACATCTGATCGACATTTTGAGGTACCCATTTTGTACTTTCTCTCTAGCTTCTCAATTTTGCGTGTGGAGGAATTTTCCATGGGGGGTTTTATGGGGAGGAATTTCCAGCAGGGGGATTTTCCACAGGGATATTTCAGTGGGGAGGGATTTTTTTGCAGGGAAGATGGGACAGAAGCCGGCCCTCGTTGAGTCAAACCATATTCAGATCAATCATGCAACTATTGATATACTGTAGTTGACTGTTGGTGTCCATGGTGTTTAGTTTTGAATATCTCGCGCAAAGGGCACTGGTTTTGTACCGCTGTCGCTCGCTCACTGAGCTACTGAAATCGAGGCCGAAAAAAGTTCCTTTTGTCTAACCCTTTAATGCAGACGACAAATTCTTTCATTTGTCGTTTCAAATAAATGAAAAATTCATTTGTCCTTTCGACAAATAAAAGAATTTACTTTTCATTCATTTGGCAAACTCCTATTTTATACAATTGACAACGTGGATAGCTTGTTTAAGCGATAAACATACGCTTGTTTAAAGGGGGCCTTATTTCTCTTGCGAATATGCCCTCATTCTTTATTATATGTTTTAATAGAGCTAGCTAACCTCTACGTCAACTGGTCTAGTTTCTCTGGTCAATTAAAATCAGTATGGAGTTCACGTGCCTGATATTTTATTAGTTGTTGAGTTTTGATGGGAGCAAATTGTCTTTTATATTGATTAGGTTTCCAGCGCAAGTCGTCCAATTTAACAGTGTCTCTGCATTCAAAATCTAGCATACAGTCTTTGTTTTACTTAAGCAAAGGTTTTTTAGATTTATGATGAAATAAAAGTGTTTGTGTTTCTTTTTTATTCAGGTTTGTCTTTTGAATTCTGTGTTTACTCTTTGCATTTTCCAAGTTGGTTATAGTTAACCGTGGAACCTTCGCCATTTATTAAAACACAGCATTTCGTTTTTATGCTACAACTTTGTTACCTGAATTGAAGTAAATTCTGTAAATAAAAACAAAAACAATAGCTGAATAATGCTCTCTTAATCAATTGTATCAATGGATTTGGCTTTGTTTTATAGGAACTGAACCTTTCCAAGGGAGGGGACTTTGTTTAGCCTTACCAACGATTTTACCCCAATTTATTTCACAATTTGACATACATTTCTCTTTGATTTTAAATAAACTAAAAACTGTTCAAGTAGAAGTGGAAGTTAATTTAAAGAAGTTAAATAAAAAAAATGAAGAAAATGAACAATAAAGGCGAAATTGAAACGCACATATCTCCCATGTTAAAATGTCATTTGTGCTTCATTGAAAACTAAATGAATCTTGATTTCAAACTGGAGGGCTGCACTTAGCATCTCGCCCCTGGAATTACCTTTTTTGGACGTTTTGTTTGTTCTGATTAAAATTTTATCGTGTAATTTTGATCTGATGCCATCTGGGAGTGGAGGGTGGAGGAGACCGCCTGGGAGCACACGAGACTTTGATTAGTTTGCAAATTACCATCATATCGGTTTTAGCCTTTAAAAGAGCTCTAGAATTAAAATTTGTGAACGATCGAACTTTCCTCTAAGTTTCCACAACCATCCGTTCTGAGGATAGATATAAAGTATACGAAGAATTTTGGTGAATGTTCGTTCTTTATTAAGCCAATGCTTGCGTGTACTGTGATTAAGGAAAGAATGAGAAAGGAAATTGCGCTTTAAGGAAAACACCTTTTGGGATCACGTGTTTTGAAAAGCAGTGAAAACCTCATTTTTTTTTTTAATTTGCACTTTGCCAAACATAGACGATGGAGTCAAATCCATAACAAAAAACAATATGTATGAATTTACGATTTTTCATAGATCTTTGGGACGCGGATTCTCCCCTTCTTGGACGTTTAAACAAGGTACAGTTACATTGTCCTATCTTACAGTATAACAATCCATGTTGAATTTGCAAGATATTTCTTCATTTCTTTATAGCTCAAGAACGGCAGCTTTCACCACAAACATCAACGTATGGGTGGCGTAAATACTGGCGCAAGCTGCGACTCATTCCAATATCACTGGGCCTGAGCAGTATCGGAGTTGTGCTTCTGGTGGCGTTGCAGCAACTACGGAGACGAAAAAAAGACCCTCTTGAGACTCCCAACCTCATTGCTCAGGACTGGGAGGTAAGGCAGCAATGGTTTCCATTTTAGGTGAAAGAAAACTTGAAAGTATCGGTGTATAAATTTTGAAATGTAGGAATCGCGCCCATGCCTTGTTAAGGCACATTTGCAGAAATTTAGCTTGAGGTGGGGGGAGCGCAGTTTAAAATTAGAAACAACCTTGAAATCCTGTGGCTTCACGGGAAGGAGTAAGTTTTTCGAAATTGACTCAAGTCAAAAATTGTATTTTTAGAAATGGAAAAATTGCGACCCAATATATCGTAAAAGGGGACAATTTTTTTTTATATTAGTGGCTAATAGGTCCATAATTTTCATTTTATAACATTAATGGAATAACCTTGTTTATTCTCCATTTTCAAGGGACGAAAAAAAAATTGGAATCGAAAAAGACTGGGCCCTCTAAGGGGGTTGGGCTAATAACGGAATGTATGCTTATGATGTCCAATTTCACGCAGTTATAGGGTAACGTACCTCCTTTTGGCTATTCTCAGCACAGGATCAAGGTCATTTCATTAGAAGCCTGTGGTATATGTGTTTGTTATGTGCGCATTCTCCGAACGTTTAATTAAAAAAAAAAAAAAAATAATGAACTAATCGACATCAGGTTAGATATTAATCAGTATTCGTTTTTTAATGGTTAATTTGAAAGGATGAAACGTGGTTTCATTGGGTAGTTGAAGAATATAGTACCTTTGGTAGATCCCTTTTCTTAATATTTGTTAAAACGTAATTTATGAAATTTACTAACCAAATCTTACCTGTTCAAAACTGAATGCCTATCTACTAAAAAAAGGTTTTGTTTGAACTGTTTTAAAAAACAACCTCCATCTGTCCAGGGATGTTTTGTGTTATGTTTAAAATATTTCTGCAATAAGTTGGGATCTGTCTTCCTGAAGAACCAATATTCTAATGTTGTCCGAACTTTTTCCAGAATAAGGGGAAATTAAGGGGTGAATTCTCAATCTGTTCCATTCCTTCTATATTTATCTGAAAGACCCGTCACTGAAATTTAAAATTTAAACCTTAAAATTGAACTTTTCCAGGCTCTAGGTTTAGACAAAAAAAAATACACAACACTAATAGAGACGATACTACTATTGTTAACAGCTATTACAGAGACACTAATGCAATACACAGCTATATAAGACATAGATAGATAGATCTTGCGGCAAAAACCTCTTCGGGCCATGGCAAAAAAAGCATATAGAGTAAACATTTATATGATGCAGCTTTAAAGTAAATACTAATCAAAACGAACATCAGCAAAACGCCAATAAAAGCAACCATAGCTTCAAAAAGTAAAGTAAAAGATTTACTAATAATTTCTTTAATGCTAACAATTTTTCCGTCCTCCTAAAAATCTGCCTTTTTAGTCGGGTTACTTTCGAAATGGAAGTGTGACATTGGTTGTTCACACACGAACTGAACTTTCTCTGTTGTTCGTCCATTTCATAGGTTCGTCGAGGTCTGATCCTTAGTGGGATGTATGATGCTTTTTTTCAATCGGCGGGGAGGATAAAGACGTATTTTCCGACTGGTAAACTATGGTATCTTGAAGTGCTTCCTGTAATTTTTATTTACCTTCTGAATTTTGTTGCCAAACTCTGTTTACAAACCCTAAATTAAGAATAAACGAAATGAATAGATGATCTTAGTAACCGATAAAATTGGTTGAGCTCCACTTACCTAGGTACTATTATTTGTAAGGAAGATGAAGGCGGTGAAGATTTAGAACATAGTAAAGCCAGGGTGCATGTTGTTTCTTCTTTTTTCTAAAAAGTTAGAAGAGTAGAAAAATAGGTGGTACTTGTCGGTTATTCGAAACACATTCAAGAATTACGCTTAGGTTACATCTGAGAAAACCGATTTAATCGCTGTAAAGAGAAGTGACTGTTGATACAATGCATTGGACTTGTATAATTTGGGCAATATATTTGTACATTAGGGGCGGGGATGGGGGTTAGGTTAGGTTAGGTTTCCATAATTTTGTTTCTAGAGTATTATTTTATCATTATGTTTTGTTTTATTTCATTAGGATTAACCTAACTTCACTTCTTGGGTGGGTTTCGAATAACCGACAAGTACCAAATAGGTCCCAGAGCTGAAACAAACTTTCTTTCATTGTAGACCTCGACAAAGGGGTCGAGCTGCACAGCTTGTTGTTTGATAGTCACTGAAATGAGTACCTACTACTCTCTTTAGACAATCCCCGTGGAGAACATCTAAAATACTTTCTTTTTGGAACTGCCCCCGTTTCAAGGCAATGCTTTCTAATAATATGCTTCATTTACTATGGCTACTGAATAATAGAAGTTACTTATTTCAGGTAAAATGTTATCGTATGATTCCCCTTCGGGCCCTGTCTCGAGCCTGGGGCTGGATTCATGCTGTAGATCTTCCAATATGGGCAAGGCGACCGTTCTTGTCATGGTACTGTGATCTTTTTGGATGCAATATCAATGAAGCTGAAGTAGAAGATCTTCGCCATTATAAAAATCTTGGGGAGTTCTTTAGAAGAGGTTTGAAAGATGGCATGCGACCTATTGCACCAACCAATTGTGTGGTAAGTTCAAAAATAATGGATACATTGATATTATATACAAGCCGTATGATTTACTGTGTAACTCTGGTGATTTGTAACTTAAATCAACTTTTAGGAATCAGCAAAAAATATGTTAATTTGATCCAGTCCCCCCCCCCCATAATTCCTTGAGAAAATGTCATATGATAAGTTGAATTTTAAAGTTGAGTCTGGACGAACAATACGGAGACAATGTTCCCGTTTTGTGTGGATCACAAATATGCATTTTGTGTCTAGCTGCTAAGTAGGTGTTATGTTGTTGTGCAAATGAGCAAAAATGGAAAATTTGCAAAAAAAAATCGTTCGGAATTGTGTGCAGTCTTAGCTTGACATAGATTATTTATTTGCAGTCAGTCATGACAAATAAATCCTTCTCACCGTATATTTTTCAAACATTCGGGGCTGCTTTTGAAAGAAGAACAGGCGACTATTTGAAGGGCTGGGCAGATGGAGTGTTTTTTTTGCGCTAAAAATTTCTAGTTTATGGATTAACGACGCTTCTTGATTCCATCGGTCCCGCGTTCTTGCATCAGCCCGCGGTAGTTTGGTTTGAACCGCGGGACCCACACTGTGAAGTAGAGATGAACTGGCTGTACCACCACAAATTACGTTAAAAATAACCATATTCTGTGCCAGCTTTTGATCTACGAATTTGGTATGGTAAAGGTTTATTTTAAGTGTTTTTCATGATAGCTTTTTCTTTTATGTTTCTGAGATTTAATGGTAAAAACCTGTAAGCTCCATATAACCTGAATAATCTGTGATTTCGAAAGGGCAATTTAGCAAAGATAAACCAAAAATTTAGAAGTCTGTGTTTGAAACAAGGGTAAAATAGTTGCCCAAAAACTTGTTCTTCTAGCAGTTTCGGTAGGCTGGTAGCATTAATGTTGCTTGTACCATAGAGGCCATCGTAGCCAGATCCTGTGAGAATTCGTCACCACTCTTCGCCGTTTCACCAAATCAATTTGTTTCGATAAGAACTTGTCTGATTATAAAAAGACCAAGGCGAATCTTTTTATCTCGTCTTTTTTTTCGAATCGGCCTACTACTTGTGTAAGTTCAGAGGTGTATGGGCTGTGTATTTAACAGTACGGAAATAGTACCTGTGTATTAGTAAAACCCACGAGGTGATAATAACAATTTATTTTTTGAATTAATGCGTCCTCATTGTTATAAAGTTTATAGGAATGAATAACATAAGTCACGCTAAACAATGTGAAAAGCAAGCACCAATTTTAGACATAAGAGCCAGCGGATTCCGTAAAATATCGAACAACGACGAGAGAGAGAGAGAGAGAGAGAGAGAGAGAGAGAGAGAGAGAGAGAGAGAGAGAGAGAGAGAGAGAGAGAGAGAGAGAGAGAGAATGTATTGTTTTTGAAATCCTAAGCATTATTGACCTAAGTTTTCGGTAATATCCCTAGAATTTACAGTATTTTGGTCTGAAAATGTCCAAAAATTTATTACATACGGATTTATTACCTTCTGAGTCATCTTCACAGTAGGGGCCTCCCCCAGGCCGCTCAGCACGTTCCCAGGTGGCGGATAGAGGAACGCTCTATAGATATGTAGAGTACTTCCATAGGGGGCGAGAACCAAAAAAGACCTAGTCCTTGGGGTTCACAATAGAAACTGGAGCAGCCTCGCCCGGGGGGCCGTAAATACAGGCAGAAGAAGAATGAGGCTTCTCGAATACTCAACAGCACCCACCGGCGCGTGGACACGTCCTGTTGGTTCCAAACCTTCTCCCAGCAATGGATTAAATTGTATGCTGGCCCAAAACACATTCGATGGAGAATCTTCTATAGGGGGACAACTACGGCAGGCGTAAAATCCAGATCTATGGACAACGGCCTGTTCAAAGGGCTGCCTCGACCCTGTCGGGGTACCCGGAAGACTGTGGACCTTCCGGTCTACTCTATTCCCAAGAAACATCAATTGACCTCAGACTAAGAAAGGTTATGAGTACGGCTACGGCGTTTCGGTAAGCGACGCGACCCCTTTGGCACGGGTGTCGAGAAGTAAGCAAGCCAACCATGCTATGACGTTCCCGGCAGGCGACGCTTCGATTATTGCGACGAAGTCAAAAAATCAACAAGCCATATCTTTAGGAAAACCAACAACAGTCATAAAACAAGCAAAATCAAAAATAACTGTTGGTTGTTGGAACGTCAGGTCTGTTAAACAAGAAGCTACGCAAGCTCTTTTTGTCCATGAGATGGAAAAATACATGACTGCAGTATTATTCGTTCCTGAGACCAGAATCTCCGGTTTTGGCTTCACAGTAATTACAGCCCCAAAAAACGTTGCAACAGTTCCACTTTTTTCTACTGTGGGGTAAACGATAACTCGGGACTCCATGTCGTTGGTTTCATCATGAACCAAAGAACCAGAAATAAACTTCTTGAGTGGGATCCTGTTTCTCCCCGACTGGCTATGATTGGACTTAAGGGACGCCCTGCGAATGTATCCATTCTCTGTGCTTACGCCTCTACTGGCGATGCCACTGTTACTGCTAAGGATGGATTCTATGTGGAATTGCAACAAGTGTCTTCCTCAGTTGCCGCACGAGACTACCTGATTGCTGCTGGGGACTTTAATGCGAAAGTTCGTCGGTCTGATACCCCTACCCAAGTCCTTGGGAAGTTCGGACTGGGGCATAGATGTTGAAATGGGCAAAGACTGGTAAACTATATCTTGATAAATAGTCTTCTTGTCACCAACACCATATTTCAGCACAGGCCAATTCATCTATTGACGTGGAATTCCAATGACGGTGTTCCTAAGGCCCAAATTGACTTCAGTTTCGTCCGCCAACAATGAAGAAGTTCAGTAATAGACTTGTGCTCTCATAACGGTACGGTTACAGGCTGAAAATCGGGGTCCAGTCACAAGCTAGTCCCTGCAAAAGTCCTACTTCGTCTAGCATCTCGGAGAAAGAATAAACCGAAAGTCTGAATTGACATTTTCAAGCTGCAAGATAAACAAGTTCGGCAAACTCTAAACATGGAGCTAACGAACCGTTTTGATGCCCTAAATTTGAATGAGGAGAAAAACTGCAACCCTAGTGAAGATAGGACACCTTCAAAACAATGATGAGAGAGACCACCGAAGAAATCCCATCCGAACAAAAGTGAAACGACAGCATTGGATTACCATCTGAAGTCTGTCAATAGTTGGAAAGCGAAGGAAAAAGATGACCAGCGCTAAAGATTTCACGAAGGAGTTGTGCAAACAGGTTAAGCGTTCTGCTTGTAAAGACCATGAAATTTGATCAGAGATTGCTTTGTCATTAGGAAAAGCAGCACACGCTTATGACACCCACGAGCTACCAGATTCTCAAGGAATCGACTGGTAAGAAAGCTGCTGTATCTGAAGTTGTCAGACACAGATCAGGGAAAGGCATTAGCTGTCAAAAGGAGTGTTTGACTAGATGGATAGACCATTTCCAACCACTACTTAACCGATTCCCATCATCAACTCCCTGTGTTTTCCTCCCTAGTGATCAAAAAGAACCTTATAGCGCCGAGCTGGCCGCCCCAACAAGAGCAGCAGCGAGAGAGACGAGAGATTTTTTAGCTTTATCGCTTTTCTCATGTCTGTCTCAGATTAAGTATTCATGCCCCGAGCTAATGAACATGTGGTAGTAAATGAATTGATGTTCTACTTGGCAGTCCGGGGCTTGGGGCTTGATTCGAGCTACCACGAGGTTTGGCTGCAGGCTTGAACCTGTCCCTGTAAAAAAGACCCAAGAACTGAAACGTCAATTCGGCGCCCTATGCACCATCAATTTCTCTGAAGGATCTTCATCCTTTTTATCCCTTACAAAATATTAAAATCCTTAAACGAAATTAAAATATAAATAAATTATGGAGGCCATCGCTTAAAAAAGTAACTTGCTAATGTCTGTCCCAGATTAAGCATTCATGCCCAAAGAAAATATTCAGATCCTAAAACGGCATTATAAAAAACTAAACCAAGGAATGTATAACTCAGGAGCGCGAATTCGCGAAAATGTAAGAGAAGGGGGATTCATTTTTAAAATCTAGGAAGGGAGTGATCAATTTTGTTGTTTTATCGTTTTTCTTTGTATTTTTTTTTTTTTGCAAAATACAAAAAAAAGCATTTGTCACAGATAATACCAAAAAAAGGTATTTCAAAATCTAGGAGGGGAGGGTTAAGAAATATATGGAGGGCAATCCCCTCCTGTTGGCTGACCCTGGCATCACTTACAAAAAAGAATGAATGAATTCTATGGGGTCAGGCGTGTCCCCTCCCCCCCCCTGGTAAATTTTCCCTTGAATTTTCTCCTCAAATGTAAAATTGAGCAGCCAAAGGAAAATTAAGACAACTACAAAGAATGAAGAAAAGTGCATAATTATACTTCTCCTATTATGAAAGAATCGCGGGGGGGGGGGGGTGCCAGATGCCTAAGAGAGCGCATTTCAAAGCCCAAATTATCTAAATCTCCCTAAGCCTTCAGATAAATATTGGAAGGGGTGTAGGCGAAGGTTTTGGAATTAATCTCTCATCCTCCTTTATTAGGACAAAGTCTGAATAAGGCTGCTACGGAGTAATACCTAGCTTATTACAGAAAAATGTTTCTGATATTTATTAGAGCTTCATTAAACTAAACTAATTTGCTTCGTATTCCATGAAATTATATGCGATGATGTGTAAGTGCGCATCACCTATAATAAAGGAGGAATGATTGATCATTTTTTGGCTGGTGTGGTGGGGGGGGGAGGAGTCAGACACCTCAAAAAGTGCATTTTAATGCCAAAAAATCCCAAGTCTCAATGAGGCTTTAGAAAATATAGAATGAGTTCTAGGGAGGGGGGTAGAATACAGGACCCAGAGATCGAGCCCGGCTGTAGTAACATGCTGCAGTGTAACACAGGAGCCGTAGAAGTCAAGAAGCGTCATTAATCTGATTACTTTGCTTACAGTGTGACGTCATAGCTGCTGCTCAATTTTTTTGCCTTTATGCACTTGTATCATGACATAACATTTCGGGATTTTTTATTTGGTTTTGCGATTTAGCTTTATTTTCGGATATTAATAGCTTTTTTATTGTTTTCTCGGAGAACACAGGCAATTCTACATTTTTCTTGTTATTATTTTAAAATTTAGTTAAAAGTCCAACAAAGAGAAAGATTATGAGGTAAGCAATCATGATTGTTCAAAACCGAAAGCTTCTAGCCCAAAATATAGGAAAAATAAAATAATAGCTGTAAGAGACGTTTTGTGCCATCAGTTGCGACGCAAAAAAATAAGAGGTTCTCTGCTTGGGACGATATGCTTTTTGAGCTATTTATTTTAGTAAACCAAAATATTGCTTTTTGCCACGGGGAGCAGCTCATTTCTTTAAACACCAAAGACATGTGTGCCGTTCTTGCACCTACTGGACTTTAGTTTAGAGAAAGATTCGTGATTTGTTCCATCCCTGAGGATGGACGGGGTAGGATAATAATGATTAACGTTTGTATACCTCTTGAAAAGTTACATTCCTTGAAATGGTGCTGAGAGACATATTCTTTGAAAATAAGGAACCAAAATTTATCTACCCAAAAAAATATACTTTACTTTAGACTACTTTTTTTGTTCTAGGTTTCGCCAGCAGATGGGACAGTATTGCATTATGGTAAAGTGGAAAATGGATACTTAGAGCAAGTTAAAGGTGTAAAGTACTCTCTAAGTCAGTTTTTAGGGCCACAATCATGGTCAAATAGTTCCGAAGACAGTTCCAAGTCGTTAGCGGAATATCAGAAATCTTTACTGAAAAATCCAAATAACGAACTTTACCATTGTGTTATTTATTTAGCCCCCGGTGACTACCATAGATTTCATTCGCCTACGAATTGGAGGGTGAAATTTAGAAGACATTTCCCAGGTATGTACGTCCTAATCTAATTAAGAGGGTTTACTCAAATTAGATTGAGAGGTTAGCTATTTTAACTCGGGAAGCAAGGGCTTATCCAGTATTTTCCTCGAAGGGGGGGGGGTAAAATAAACAGTTTAAAACTCATACGTTTTTACGAGTCGGACGAAAATTTCGAGGGTCGAAATAAAACCGTCTACCCCCTCCTTTCCCTGGAAAACGGCCTTGTCTAGAGGAAATAAAAGAAAATATAGAAAAACAATTTAAGAAGAAGAAACGTAAAACATCAATAATGGAGTTGTTCAGCTGTTAAACCAATTAGCTCCTGAAACAAGCAAAGACTACTATATGCTGCTTGTTTTATCCGACATTCTAGTGAAGAAAATGTTTATATTTCTGGTTTTATTATCTGTGCGTGTGTTTATGTATATTTACTTATATATCTGAGAAATGACAATACCGTATTCAATTTTAAAATAAATTTGTTATATTGCCTCCGAAAATAGTTTTAGCATTCGTTGGCCAAAAATTTGTTTTCGTTTTTGTATGTTTATTCTTTTCTTGAATTTTTTTTTTTTGCATAAACCTACAATATCAAGAGTCAATCACGTCCCTTGAGACTAGAATCTATGAAAAAGTTGACTTAATCAGTTTGGTTTATGAGGGTCAATTGCTGTAAATGAGTTGTTTTTCTTATCTTTCATTAGTTGATCCTTTATTTGCTTTTAACGCCTTCTATCTGCCTGCAAATGAAAAAAATAATAATAATAAGGAATGTCAACCAAAGATAAGATAAAAAAAAATCTGTTCAAGTCTTTTTAATATCACGGTGTTATCTTTTTTGTAGGTTCAGGTACATTAAAAAGGTAAGCTCTGTGTATGTGAAAGTAGTTTTCCAAGCCCAAAAAAATATTACTATTAGAAACTGAAAAATCTGGAAATGGAAGCTTCGAATTAATCATATTGCACAAAATAGAATAACACACTCACTGAGAACAGATAGAGATATTAAGAATAATAAACAATGACCCGTCCCCCACAATGCATACAAACTGACAACCCTTTCAAAGAGTTTCTTTTGTGGTGTTAAACTTCATCTATTCTTCCTAACCGAAACGATACAAGTTTGTTCTCAATACAATAAAAAGTTTTAGCAGATCTATACAAAATTAAAAGAGTGCTAGATCTTGTATTGTAAACTCAGCAAAAAAAAAAAAAAATAGGAAAGAAAAGGGAAGAAGGTTGAAGCACGCTCTAGTAAACGTTACAACTCGCCTTGTCATATTTATTTCGATCAAGACGCGGAAATCAATTCTATGTAACATTTCTGTGTTACATTTGACCTCTACTAAAAGGGAAAAACTAAAATTTCCGAACAGAATTTTTTAGAATAAATCCCAAAAAATTCTAAAATTTATAATTGAAAAATACAATAAATTACGCAATTAAGGTTATAAAACTTTTAATTTTACTTCATTATTTTACAAACATGGCACTAAAAACCTACTTTAGAGAGGGGGATTTGGTTTGACAATATTCAGGCGAATAGCGTAATTGGCTATTTCATATCTCCTTACGGTAATAGCGTATAACTATGCCTAAAATTTTTGTAAAATCACTGTTAAAGTTTTTTGACATGTCAACGAAGCTAGTTCAAAGCCTTAAAAGTTAGTTTTTAAATGGCAGGTTTCCATTTTTACAAATTCCCGTGAAAATTTTCAGTCAAAGTAGGACAATTTCTATCGTATCAATCCGTATCGGAACTACAGATTGGATATCGAATGTAAAATTTAGACTATGTGAGGACCAGTTTTATGAATGAACTAAAAACAGACTAAGCTCAACTATCGGCGTTAATGTCGAAGAAGAAAAAAATATAGCTTATAGAACTTTTTTATTTAATTGTAAATATATTAACACAAGCTTGACAGACTGCAAAACTGCTCTCCTATAGGTTGAACATTCAGATAATTTTTAACAGCCTTGAAAACAGTTACTTTTCACAATAATTGGAGGTTTCAGATGGAACCGAGTTCCAGTTTTTTGGCTCTGTATGAAGAGTTCTGAAATACACTCTCGATCTTTGACGAATTTTCCAAGAAAAACATGATCTATGAGTCGTCGGGTAATTATGATAACGAGGATTAGTTGGGAAAATCTCAGAAAATTCAAAGGCTATGTATCGTACAAATAATCATGGCAAAAATTTGAAATAGACATCAAATTAAGTCGGAATAAAGAAAAATCCTACAGATCCCACAAAGATGTCTAATTTAAGATCTATAATCAATTTTAAAGAGTATCCTAATTGATATATTTTGAAATATTTGAAGAGGTTTAAAAACAGATGAAGCAATAGAGCCCAGATAGAAATACAGTTAAGATAACACGGATGAATTAAGGAATAATAAATAGTTTTTAAAATGTATTTCAAGAAAAGGTGACAAAGGCGTGATAGTATGCCAATATTTCGAGAAACTTTCGAGGATAGAGTTTTTACATGTTTATGGAAAGACAAAGTTTCATCCAGAATACCACCAAGGTATTTAAACTGACCAACACTCTGTAGTTCAGTACCATTTTAAATAGAGCCTACCTATCTGAAACTATTGAACTAGCTCGCGGAAACAACATACAGTGGCATTTCTTTGCATTAAGAGCTAATAGATTATTACAATGCCAATGAAATGCAGTTATTAAATTACCTTCAAGATTATGGGAAAACGCGGATAGATCTCGGTGGGAAGCAAAAATTACTACATCATCCGCAAACATTGTGATTTAGCAAAGAGGCAACACATCAGATAAATCAGTAAAAAGAAGGAATAAAATTTGGCCCAAGGACAGACCCTTGAGGTCCTCCGTAATTAATAGGGAGTCAATGTTGCAAAAAAAAAGAAAAGAAAATCACAGATTAGCTTCATCTGGATCGATCAAAAGTAACTTGAATTACCAGTTGGGTTTTTGGAGCTTACACATTAAGCTCTTTAATTTCGTAAATCGCGCTGTTATTATTCCCTGGTCTTAGCTTTGATTTTGCACATGTTATGTATGCGATTGTATTTTCTAAAAAATCGGTATTTATCACTCTTTTCCTTTTCTAGGGGATTTACTCAGTGTTAGTCCAATAGTAGCCAAATGGTTAGCTGGATTGTTTTGCTTAAACGAGAGAGCGGCTTATATAGGTGAATGGGAACATGGATTCTTTTCAATGGCCCCGGTGGGAGCTACCAATGTTGGCTCTATTAAAGTCAATTTTGATTCGGTAAGGTTCAAATTTTTGGTAACGACTATCTGCTTTCTTTTTATTGTTATGTAGCAAGGTTCACGACGCCATCAATAACAATTGTGTTTCTTGTAATTATAATTTTAGAAATGAATGAGCCACCCAGAAGCCAAACTGACTGAGTAATTTGTTTTTAATTTTCTCGAGAATTTAGAGTTAAGATACTTTTTTGACTCTTTAACTTCATATGCTCAAAAGTATATGATTCCTGAAAATTGATACCCTAAAATAAATCATTTTGTTCGTTGAAAACTAAATATTTTTTTGAAAGCCAGTTTTAATAAGTCTGTACTAACATGTGCTTGGCCAAATTCTGCATACTCAAACACATAAGCCAACAGCAAAAACTAATGGATCAGTCTTCCATTGCAGCATTGTTTTGTTAAGACCAAAACTAGAAATAGTTGTTTGGTCAAAATTTTCTCATTGCTTATTTTATGGATATAGTGGATTTAACTTCTGGACTTCTGAACAGCTTAAATATTTTCGAAGAACTTTGGGATTTGATACCTTTGAAAATTGTTTTACTATTAAAAAAAAAAAGAAAAAAAAAAAAAAAAAAAAAAAGGAAACAAGCAGAAGTGCTATTCAGAAGAAACGTTTTGCTCTCTACAGCCGTTAGACCATAGTTCCTGTTTGTTTTAGAGCTTTAGCATAGAAATAAAAAGAAATGTATTCCCTTCTCTTCAAAAATCTTTCTGAAAATGTAGAGAATATATTGTATTATTCCAAGGAAAACAAAAATTCAAATTTCGCAAGATTAAATCTTTAATAGACTATTGAACTTGGATAACTAATGCATAAGAATATAATGTTAAAAATAGGAATACTGGCGAGTTTGAATTTAGTGTATTATAAATTGGTGTAGATTTAAAAAAAAAAACTTAATCTTTCTTTTTCAGTTATATGACAAGATTCTTTTCTGTAAAGAAGTAAGGAATTGTTGCTTTAATAGCACTACTGCTAATAAAAACTCCTCGCTGAGTTAAGCCAATCGGTAATGGTGAACACGTCTGGTGTATCCTACCCCGTTCAAAGCTTCTTGGAGGCTCCTACCAAGTTCTCCTCAATGTTTGGCACGTTTTATTTTGACCAAGTGTAGTCTGGACCATTCAGCCTTTTCCTTTCACCTCCTTGCATGCTATTTACTTGATATATTGTCGATATAGCATCTTTGTCCATCAGAACGACCCACTACTGCCACTTAAATCGTCCTATCATGATTCATATTGAATTCCCCCCGAAAACATCTTGCAAATTTTGCTTTTATTTCTTTAGCACATTTAGATACATTTATTTCTTTAGCACATTTAGATACATTTGAAAAAAAAGAATGTGTTTAATGTGTATCAAAGTTGCATGAATCTCCACTTTCTGCAGAAAGAAACACTAATGAAGGTAAACTGATTTGAAATTTGCTATTTATGTATTTATTCCTTTACCCCACTGATAACAAAAAAATTAAATAGAAGAGTAAAACAAATAGGGCAAAAAATATAAAGGAAAAGAAGTACTACAAAACATATACTTTCAAGACAGTGGAACTGTGGCAGTTTGTTATTGCTAATATTTTGGAAGCTTTCTGCTTAGCTCAGTAACTTTACTGGAAACATCATTCAGCCCAAATTTCGCCATTATCTTCCTATAGTGGTACCATAGAAGAAGAAAAAGAAGTAATTATCAATACTGAAAATACTGAATATTCAGAGAGGGAATACTTATATAGTTTTAATGATGCTTTACGATTATATTTACCTGTAATTCCAAAAATTATCGAGTAAACAACTTGAATTTTAAACCTGAAAAACAAAGCTTTAGAAATATCAAGAGCGCAAAGGTGAATAGTTTGGTTGTTTCGAGAAGCATCCAAAAGAAGAGAAGCAAGGATCTGATGAGCGTGGCTGCAAACAACACCAGTTTGAGAACCAAACTCATTCACTCCGAAATCAATTTCAGAAGATACGGAAGAACAATATACAGATTAATTCGAATATACGTGGAATTAATCTCCGACGTTCTGAGTCAGGTATCTGCACCACGATGGGATGTCAAACGGCTTTGACTTCTGATTGAATCTTAGAGCTAAATACTCACTAACCTGTATAATACTTCTAACAACCAGTGTCTGAAGTGAGAATTTTGTCGCTTAGTAGCAGAGATTTCCATATTCAGATTTTTTTCTAATCCCAAAGACAATCCTGTTCAGTGTAAATTCTTCTGCGAAAACGGATTTAGCTATAGAAGTAGAGTAAATGTTTGAATTATTTTTGCAAATAGTAAAAGAATCGGATATATTCAATATGAAAAGCAACAATCAAATAAACATAGTTCCCCAATGGTTTGAGCCAGTTATTTGTTAAATTTTGGGGGGAGGGGGTATTCCCTGTATGCAGGTGTAATAAAAAAGGAAAAAGTATGTGTCTTTTAGAATTGTTAAGAACGGGTGAATTAACCTAAACTTTGGTTGTACGTACAAAATCAAGATTTTGTACGTACAAAATCATGAGCATAGCACAATTGTAGAAAATTGCAAACAACAGTTTTTATTGCAGTCATATAATGCTTTCAATTTGTTGTCAGCAAGGAAAGAATTACAATTCGCATGTACGAAATTTATAGCAGTGTGTTGGAATTGATTCTCTTAATATTGGATGGAAGCACTAGGATTTTTGCTAACACTGCAGCAAGAGGAAGATCGTAATTTTTTTCTGCATTAATTGATAAGAAGTCACTTCTGTATGTTTTAATGGAAAAAAGAAGAAAATGTTTTGTGTTTTATTTTTATTTTGCACTGAAGGCAATCTGACGGACATCCTTACTGAGCTATCTACATTTCTATCATTTGTTCAATGGTTACTTTGTGTGACCCATGGGAGGGGAGAGGTCAAAGGAATACGCGTAAAAGATGCATTTCAGAGCACAATTATTCCCAGAGCAAGAAGACTCATTCAGACTAAAATAGATTATGGGGGGGGGGGTCCTTCAAATCACACAGTTTAGTTTAAATCTAGAAAACCTAACATTTTATTTCTCTTTATAGGAATTGCAAACAAATGCTTACAAAAGAGACTTGAATAAGTACTATGATCTCGGTTTCAATGACGGTGTGAAGTTAACAAAAGGAGAATCCATTGGCGAATTCAACCTCGGATCAACTATTGTCCTCATTTTTGAGGCTCCAAAATGTTTTGATTTTAAGATACAACCTGGACTTCGGATAAAAGTGGGAGAAGGACTAAATTATTGTTTAGATGGCTCTGAGGTTCGAAGTGCTAAGTGATAATGGGTGCCTTGAGTGTAGGATGAAGAGGCAACGAAGTTAGGTGAGATGGGTCTAAAAAAGCAGTTGAATTTGGAACAATATTTGGTCAAGTTGAGTTTAACTAGAATTCTTGAATTTCCATCAGTACTTTAAATTTCCTGAATCCTCTTTGAGATCAAACGTAGCCATCACGTTTTGCTTAAACTTGCAATTCATAAAACCGCTCAAAGTGTAAAAGTCTTCGTTGACTTATTTATATACAATAACCCATGATTTCTAATTAGTGTTCTTAAGAAATTGGTAATAAGCTTATAAATGAAGAGCAGAAACACTAACACTTGCTCAGTTTATGGTAAATTAATTTGTAATTGCGCATTATGAAATTTGAAGATTCTATCTGAAATATGTTTAACGAAAGTTTTCCGTAACCAATTGGGCTATTAGAGATACTTTTGATAAATCTGGATGGGATTTCGTAATTTTTTATTTTGAAATTTACTAATAATAATGTTAGACACCAGTTCTTCTTTTCTTTCTAAACATATTCAGTGACCTATGGGGTAACTAAACTAGTCAATTTCTCAAAAAAATTTTGCGCAGTTTTGAACATTCATTTTTATTTGTAAACTTTATAGATGTCACTATTTTAAAAACAATCATAATAGTCTCGAATTACGATCAAATATGAATTTCCTTCAAATGGCTTGAAGGAGTGGACTTGTGTTTTGAAGTTATAAATCATGATTATATCCTTTCTCAAGGTTTAAAAAAACCTTCGGAATATGTATAGCTTATAAATAAATTCAATATACCTTTAAACTTATGTAGAATTCTTTTGAAACTTCTGAGATACTTACAAAGAAGAAGGATAAATAATTATTTCGGGAACCACCAATTGTCTTATAGTTGTGTTGATATGCATGCAAATAATTTGATTTAATTTGTAATATGTAATTATTAGGCTTACCTCTATACATCTTCTAGAAAAAAAAGGAATGATGATTATATTTCTATAATCTATGTATGGATATAGGATAAAAATATCCTTCTTCACTAAGTTATTTTCGCAGACCGTATGAATTACTTAAAAGCTGTACAGAATAGTTAAACCGAACTCAGACCAAAACCATTTTTGCTAGTGGTAATCCTGCTTGATTATTTTACTTGGAGAAAGGTTAGGAGAATATGAAGTGCTTAAATGAAACTCGTGATATGACTTAACAGTTAACTTATTAGTTTATGAATTTTGTTGTTGATTTTTAAAAATAATTCTTTTACCCTGTAAAGACTAAATATTTGTTGACTGTAGGAGCAACATTTAAATTGAATGCTAGTTTTCGGATAGAAATAAAGCTCAAATCCTCTGCATTAAGTGACTAAAGAAACGTTCAGACTAGAATAAGGTCTAGCTTCTTTTTTTTCTCAGGTAGGGCCCTAAAGTTTGCACCTAAATTTGTCAGTTGGGCGCTAATATTTTGAATACTTTAAATACACTTGTAAAAGCGTTAAACATAGGTCCAAGACCTGGTCTCCTGGGAAGCCTATGGAATATGTATTTGCTATACCCGTAGGTATTGTCTAAGTAATATCGAGAACTAATAACGGATACGTGTTTATTTGTTCTGTTTTATTATTATTATTTTTTTGCCAGGATGATCATATCGAACTAATAGTCATATAAAATCAGGAGAGGGCTCGCTTGAACGGATATTACAGTTTTAGCTCCCCATTTCGTGACCAAACCGATTGGAGGGCAACTAGATTCCCCCTCCCTCCCATGCTCCTTTTTTTACCAAAGTCATCCGATCAAAATTTTGACATAGCCATTTTGAAAAAGGTTGTAAGTTGTGAAATTTGTCTAGTGTTTACATATAGTATGAATTTTCCATGGGGAGGGAAGTTTTTAAGGAAGAACTTTTAAAGGGAAACTATACACGGGGGAATTTACCAGAATTCTTATAAAAAAAATTTCTATTTGATGCACTTATTCTTTACAAATTTAATTTTACATATGGAGGTATTCCGGGAAAATTTCCAAAGGAGTTGCGATTGTCTGGGGGATTTTTCCGTGGGGAGGGGAGAGATTTTCCATGGGGGAATTTCACAGGGAGAAACTTTCCATTGAGACATTGGGAGGGGAGAATTTCCAGAAAAAAATTTCCACAGAGGGAGTATTTTCAGCATGTTTTGAAAAACGGTTGGAAATTGGAATAAAAATTAGTCTTTTTTCAAACGAAAGCAGGCTAAAAATAATTCTCCAGGCGGAATTGTCCGCAAGAAGTTTTTTGGGTGAATTTTCAGCAGGGATGGAAATTTTATGAATATGGGGGATCTTACGCGAGAGTAAATTTCCAAGGAGGAATTTTCTTGGGGGGGGGGGGTTATATGGACAGAAAAGGTGGATTTTCTGGTGTTAGTTGAAAAACGATCAGAAAATAAATAAAAAACTAATTTTCTCAACTAAAACTAAGGCGCAATATTAAAACTTAAACCAACAGAAATTGTACCGTATATGAGGACAAATACCCCTCTTCAATACCTCGCTCTTTACGCTAATTTTTACTTTTTGTCCCAATTATTTAAGAACAACTCCTCAAACATAAGAGCCATCTAATTAGAGTAAGGATATTGTTAAAATACAAAAAGAAAATCAGGCGTGAAGATTAAGGTATTGAGGAAGGGTTATCCCCCTCATATACAGAACAATTTCTGTTCTTTTTAAGCTTTAGTGTTACTCCTTACTTTCAGTCGAAAAAAAAATTGCACCATTTTTCATTTATTTAATCACTGAAAGGCTGAACCAATTCTCAGTGGACATTGACATTGAAATGTTGCCGATTTGAATAGCCAAAAATAGCCAGTAGCTTATTTTTCTTGATCCTGAGCCCGAGGAATTCCGAATCAGGATTTTTGTTTTAATATTCGCTCATGTAATAGAAGTTTTTCTGTATTTTATTAAAAATTTGGAAAAAAAACTGTGCAAAATACTGTTTGTTATTGAATTTTGCCAAACCCTAAAGTTAATCTTAGCAAAAAAAAAGACAAGAAATATCGAAATCAATATATCGTTTATCGAATATCGCAATTAAAAACATCGATATATGGTTTAATCAAATTATCGCCGAACACTACAATTAACGTGATATTGATTTCTTTAACAAAATCAGAAACCATGATGCAGTTCACACATCGAACTTAATCAACCGATTGTTTTCACCGAACAGTCCCCAACACTGGTGCTTGGGGGGGGAATAGTCCCTCTATATTTGAGACTTCTTAGTAAAACATATTTATATTGAGATAATCAGCGACCAAAATTTTACTCCTTAGTCGATCAAAATTTAAAGAGGAAAAACTTTAACTGCTATAATCAGATATGTAGAGTTGAACAATTCGGTGCTTCGGTGGGGACTAGTTTGGATAAATGCTAAAGAGGGTCAAGCTGTTCTCAAAATCATAATATATGAAATGCTTCTCATTTTGTAAAAAGAAAAAAATTAGCTAAATTAGGGTATACCTTTCCTATAATGCATGATTTCAATTGTAATTTTGGAAAACCGCCTGACAATTGGAGGTAGATAGCCTGTAAAAACAAGGCAGTTCCGACTGAGTTTAATTAACGCATTATTGGAAGTATAGCATGAGCTTTTGCCTAAGTCTAGATTCATTACTAAGGAGCTCTATGTGCAACAGATTCGATAAAGTATATTTTCTTCGCAAAATTAAATCGTCAAGTAAAGATTCAATTCATTAAAATGACAAAACAAGAGATTAAAAAATAAATAAGATACTCCAATTGTACTATAATTCTTCATAACGTTTTCTACTCCTTTGGCAGGTGCAAGCTTCTCTCTGAGCATCTTTGTATGGTTTGCATCCTAAAGCGATGGTAGCTGTGTATAGTAGCTTGGCATTAGCTTTGCATCCTAAAAAAGTGAAAAATGTTGAAGCCAAACGCCTTCCGTAAAATATAATTATTTTTAGATAGTGGTGTTTTGTACTGAAACAAAGTCAACGGATTCCCCATTTCAGTGGTTTATGGTTGCCCAATGTGTGGATTCCATAAACTAGGATACATCTTCACGTGACATACACGAAAAATTACAATTCATCCCAAAAATTGCAAGTTGCATTTGTATTAAAATAGATCACAGAGTAGAAGAAATAGCAGAAGCCGACACTTCCTACAATTACAGAGAAGGAAGCCTGATCCCTCAAAAAAAAATTCATAATAATTTATTTTAAACACCCCCCCCCCCATGTTCTTCCCTTTTCCATCTAAAGTTAATTCTCGTGCATTACATAGTTTATATGTAAAAGCTACGAGACTCAACTACAAGTATTCTCCTTTCAACCTCAAAATTCATCTGGTTCGATTCCCACCCTTTTCTTTTTTTCGGCTGCTGTTCAGTAGATGAAGCTTGATCGTCCCTATGCATGTGCACTGCCGGATTTCTATAGGAAAAAAAGGTACAACTTAAAATTGAACAAGAGCTTGAAGCTTCACGAGCCTCCCCTTTGCTCTCAATTTTAAAAGTTGAAATGCAAAATCATTGTTCAAGCGTCCGTAGATAAAAGGCATTATAGCAGTCTTTTAAGTAGAAAGGCATGCGTTTTCTATCTTCTATTGATTTACGTCAGGCAATAAGAAATCCGAATTCACATTTCACAAAGAAGAATCCGAATAGCACATAAAGAAGTACTGCGCCTTTATCACGTTTTCAACTGTCCTACCCCCTGTCCCAAGGCGAATCCTCTGATGCCTTTTCCCTCCAAGGAAAAATTCTCTAGTAATTCCCCAAATCTTGGATTAATTTCTTGCGACAAACGTAAAATACAAGCGTATCTAAACGACCGAATGCTATACAATATAAGCGACGAAGTTGCACGCGATTAACTGAAATTCCTCCAACATAAGCTTGATTTCCAAGAGCTCTTAATAAGCATCAAATCACAAGACTAACCAGCACACACATTCGACTATCTCGGAACGAGACTGGTTTTAAAGACGAAATAGATACGCTTGCGAGAACCGAAAGCCAGATTAATCATGGAGATGATAAAGCCCTTCCTTTTGCTAAGATATTTTGCAGCACGCCAGTTTATGAAGGTTTTAGTTCTTCAATGCTGCCTCTTCGATGATAAAAGACATTGGTATAGCTTTAAAACCATTACAAATATACCTTAATCAATTTTTTCAGCTCAGAGAGACTCATGGAACGAAAAGATACCTCTGTCCAAGTCGATGGCAAAGAACCTTCGTCTGGCTAGGCTAAGAGTGAGTGTTTTTTTTTGGTACCGGACCCTCCTGGTTTTACTGTCTCGTTTAAATACCCTTATTCTGAAGGACATAATTACTATTAAAATACTTTATTCACTAAATACTTTATTCACTACGATAGCTTTAAGCTGACATGAGCATGCCAATATTAAAAAACAAAAAACAACATAATAATAATAATACAAGCAGCTAACAAAAACAGCAACAACAAAAATTCAAAGCAGCAAGTACCGCCTAAAGATCAACACAATAAGATATAAGGAAAATGTTCAGTAACAAAAATCTACGATAAATGATGAAATACTACAAAAGAAAAGAAGCAATATATCTTTCTTTTGCCGAAGTGAATATCTCTTGAATTGATTAGTGTGCTGGTATTATGTCTAGTCAGTCCAGAGGGGCATTTAGTTTCCAGGTCGCCTTGGAAGGAAAGAATAATGCAATGGCGAAAGTTGGGATAGAGGCATTTTAGCCCAAAGTCCATGGTGATTTTATTTCTTTTACTTTGAAGGAAGTCAGATGAACCGGGTTTAGACCATCTTCTTAAGTAGATACGGAAGAGCCTAGAATAATTTTTAGAGCCCTTTCTTGAATATTCTCAATTTTAGAAGTCTGAATTTTCGTGCGGCATGGATGCCAAATAGGGCATGCGTATTCAAGTGAGGGTGGAATATAATAACAGTGGATACAGTAGTTCTTAAGCTAGTCATCAGACTAGTAAATCTTTAAGTGGAGAAAAGGATTTTAGCAGAAAGCTATTAGATTTGACCGATATCGTTACATTAGACTTAAATTTAAAAGAAAATTAAAATGATGGAACGTTTTTTATTGTTCAGAGTACACTACACTTTATAAAGATCGCATTCCAGTGTTTCAATTAAGGAATCAATAAAAATTCTGTAGTAAAGATACTTACATGTCAAACTTAAAATAGTTAAGTCAACTGCAAGCTTAGAGCAATTTTTGTAATTGCTCTTAACACTGTTGA
Organism: Artemia sp. Qi Xiang Cuo; assembly: GCF_049724085.1. Lineage (NCBI taxonomy): Eukaryota > Metazoa > Arthropoda > Branchiopoda > Anostraca > Artemiidae > Artemia > Artemia sp. Qi Xiang Cuo. The sequence continues at coordinate 42,883,275 of NC_142806.1, forward strand.
AAACCGTCAAAAAGGATATAGCGCCTAATTCAGTTTCTTGGGAAGACCCATGAAAAATGCTGATACAATTAGACTTATACCCTTTGGAGGGACACGGTGCTCCCGATCAAAGTCTCCCCCAGGGAGACTTTTTGACCAGCCATAAACTTGCTGCAATACATGCAAAAAGTCAATTGGTTTTCTCCTCTTGGCGAAACATTAACTACTTGTTTAAAGTAAAGAGTAGCACAGATCCATTTCTGATCTAACTCATTAACGTCTACACAAACTGCAATTGCAGTGAAAGGGTAATGACAGAAGTTTGTCACTGCTGAATTTTTTACGTATATATCACACAGGAAAGTTTTTAGGTATTGCAGATACACTCGATTTTAAAATCGGCCCGGGGACAGTAATAAATACAGAAAAAAAACGGCCTTGTCCATAATCCACAAGACTTCTAAATTTAGCAGGTTAAGTATTTAAAGACACTTAATCAGTCGATTTGATTCTGATATAGAGCTAGATTCAAGATAAGCGGAACAGTTCATACAAATCAAAGATAAGGGCCAATCCAAAATTAGGAATGGGCAGTAGAAACTGAAGCAGAAACAGTTGTACCAGTACTTTCAGCCTTCGTTTATATTTCATCAACATTAGCCCACGAAGCCTCCCAAATCAATTTTGAACCAATACCATACAGAAAGTGTCTAAAGAGGGCGATATGTCTGAGGCAAGATATGTAAAGTGGGAATAATCAAGCTGGGCCAAAAAGGGTAAGATAAAAGAATATTTATATCTCAGTATGCGTGGTGGAAGAAAATTCAAAATTACCTTTATAGTCAATAGGTGCATGAGCTGTATAAAGCTTACATGTTTCATATAAACATTTCTTGAAAAGTAGGTCACAGTAATCTCTGTCAGAGCCACATGTACCATAGCAAAGGTCATGCTCATGACAACATTCTTCTAAATTTTCGTTGGACAGTTGATTTCTCTTCCACTTAAAAAAAAAAACACAAAGCATGTTACTTGCTTGTCGACGTGAAGGAGAGGCTTCCAACCTTATTATAGTGATACTTGTTATTTCGACAAAATTACCACATTGGTTTCCAGACTCTAAGGCAGTGTCTCACAAACTATCATATTTGATCAAAAATAACTGTAGAAGTATACATTTATTATAACTTATCAAAAAGTGGAAAAAAGCGGTTGAAATTTAATATTTATTCGGCAATGGCGTCTATATCTGTACGAATATGAGATAGGTACATCTCCATTCTTCTGCAACATTGCACAGTCATTTTCTCTTTTTGTTTCTTAACGTTGCAAATGGTGAAATATCCAAATGGCCAGTTGTATCCAAAATTTAAAAATCCATTTTAAAAAAATATAGTAAAACATTAAGTTATTTTTTATCTTCTTTGCTATTCAATTTTGAGATTTGCCGCACGGTAGCGTAATATTTGCGGCAGCTTACAGTGCCGAGGCACATGCAATTGAAATGAAAATGCATTAATGACCGGTAATTTTTTTAGTAATACAGTGAAAAAAAATATGCTACAAAAATAACAATAATATTAAAATTCCGGATGTTTTGGTTTCACATCCAGAAGCCTTTATCACCTGAAAAAATAGACTAAATAAAACATATAAAGAACAGGCCTGGATTTACCAGTAAGGTAAATCCAGACCTGGATTTCCCCACTAGGCCCGGGCCTAGGGTCGCACAATGCCAGGGGGTGCAACAAACTATCACTGAATGATTTTTTTCTCAACAAAAAATGGATTGATGTAATTTATCGTCAAAGTCCCAGGTGCGCTCCGCCGCCGGGCTGCCTATTCACAGAACTTATAAACTGTTACATGTCTGCCAAGCATGGCAGCTGAGAGTTTGGTATCGCCTCTCTCTTTCATAACTATTGGCTCATTAGTTGCGTTCTGTTTGTGCTTCCATTATCCCTAAATTTCCAAGGATTTCTCCGAAATCTCGCGAACACGGAGCAGCAAAAATGCTTGGGTCTGGAAGCGTCAACCCCTTAAATCCAGCCCTGATAAAGAAAAACAATAAATGCTATACAAAAAAGAAAAATGAAAGACAACTCAAATTTAAACAAAAGCCAATAATTAAGACATTAAAGCATAACTAACAATGTAACAAAGCAAGAAGTCTGCTATATGTTTATTGCACGTCTTAATTATCTTCTATGTATAATTCTATGTATAGGAAACAATTTTTTTTTAATTTTACGTGTGCAGTAGAGGTCAAGGAACTATTATGTTTGAAAAAAAAAGTGAATTTTTAGCAACGCTAATCTGGCACAAGCTCGTTGACTTCTTCCAAAGTTTATTTTATTTTTATTTCTTGATCTTATTTACTATTAATGGTTTATTTTTTATAAAACATTTATAAATAGGATTTAATCACTATTCCCCTTCGTCTCTATTTAAACTAATTTCCTTACACATAATTTTTTTATTCCTATAATTCCTCTAAAACTTTGTAATAACCAAGATAATTATCAACTATTTTTGTTTCGTCAAAAATGACCTATATTATGGTGAGGAAGATCAAATAGACATTCAGCAACTTTTGCATAAAAAATTATTTATAAAGGAATTAGTACAATAGATGGTGTAAATATCGATTAAATCCAAATTACCAGGGTTTAGTGAAAAAAAGCTAAAACAATATATACTTTCAATAGTCAAGAAGATCAAGAAATTTTGCATAATTAGCCTCACGCAAGTTTGAATTAAAATACATATTAAAAAAAATGTAGGAAGAAGTCAACGAGCTTGTGGCAGAGTAGGTTTGCAAAAAATTCATTCATTTTTTCAAACATAATAGTTCCTTAACCTGTACTTGATTTTAACCTAGGGCACACGTAAAATTTTCAAATAAAAATACCGTTTCCTCTTGATAGAATTCCATATCAGAAGACAATTCGGACGGTCAATAAACATATAGCAGATATCTCTCTTTGTTTCATTATTATTCGCGCTTTGGTTTCTTTGCCATTGTATTGTGTCTTAATGCGAGTTTCCTTTCGTTTTTTTTTATTGTTTTCTATATAGTGTTGGTTGTTTCTTTTTCTTTATGTTTTGTTTAGGCTAGTTTTTTTTTTTCATTGATAAAGGCTTCCGGATGTGATCCGAAATATTTGGATTTTATTATTATTTTTGTGTGAGATTTGTTTTTAAGTTTCACTATCTTATTAAAAAAAATATACCCGTTATTAATATATTTTCGTTTGAACTATAAATGGGAAAGCATAATGCTCTAAGAAATTATTGCCGATGCACATAGTTGAAAAACCCCTGCTCTAAAGCAGCAATTAACATGAAATACAGTCTCTATGCTGCCATAGAGACTGCTCATGTTTGAATTCATTCAGCCCTCATAGTTATTGGTATATTTTTTTAATTTCTAATTTCAGCTTTCTTAAAACATCGTTTTTTCATCTATGGGTCTTTTGTTTCCTCTTGGTTCTGGTTGCGTTCTATTTTTATTTAGTTTTTTTTTACATTCTGTTTTTCCTGCTTCTCACGGATTTCCTTTTTTTATTTAATTTTCTCCATTTTTGGACATTTTGATACTTCTTGTTATTCTGAAGACGACTAAGCCGAAATACTTGCGCTTTTCCTAATTTTATTCATTGTGTAAAAATTTCCCGTAATACGTTCCTTTCTTTTGCTTTATTGTTCCTACGTTTGTCTTGTTTTGTTAGTACTTCTACCTAAGTAAATCTGTCTTAAGTAAGTGAGTGTAGTAAGTACCATAAGATACCAGCTCCAAACCCATCTGCGAGTTACCGCCACCTTTGCTGAGGATAAGCATAAGGCTCATTGGCTGATCCTCACGTTATGAAGCAATGGTGTCTCTTGAAAATTAGCACCTGCTGTTTACCAACCAGTAATACAGAGTCTCTAGTTGCTAGATTAGCGACACAGAGAGTAATTGAAGACGCCAGGAGTCTTTATATGAAGAAAAAAATGTTCTTCAAACCAGAAGCACCAAAGAACTTGATTTGTTTTCCTATATTTCGGGCGTCACTTCCAAATTATCCAAGTCGCTCTCCAAAGCTTTTCTAACGCTGATTCTTAAAAAACAGTTTCTGTCTTCTCATCCACTTTTGATAAATTGTGCTTAAAGAAACAAAACAGAAAAGAAGTGATTCTTAGGAATCACTTAAGAGTTTTACTCAATGTTTCCAATTTGTACTCAAGTGAGGTGGGATTTTTAACTATTTCCAGCAATCAGAGCCAAAAAAGAGAAAGGCTTTGTAATATTGAAGAAGATGTGAGGGATATTTTAACCTCATATTTGTTTAGATATAGAAGCCATTACTAAATAATATTAAGTTCGTCTTTCACATTAAAATTGTTCCACTTGAGATCATGGTCGTAACGGTAAGCGCAACCTAGTAAAGAAAGAACCTCGACCCTTAGAAATCTAATATTAAAAAAAAGCGCATTTAAAAAAAACTGACAAGTGAGAAAAAAACGTCATTTTAAGTATAGTGGGTCTGCATGCAAAATGTGTTTGGTGCAATTATTCTGTATATTAGATAGATAGATAAGTGTGTTTCAAAGCCAAATATACGGCCATGAACACAGTAAAATAACATAAATGAAAGGCATAAATTACATAAACTTTGATTAGCGATCATCATAAAACACTTAAATGAAACACTACATAAACCTAATAATAGTATTTAACACTTGGAAAAACGGTCACTGAAAAGAAAACCCATTTAATACATGGAAAAAACACTTAGATGAAACATTAGATTTACTTTATACTGTTTTTTTTAAACAAAATTTCCAGATACCTCATTATTCTTCTAATTTTTTAGTGGTCATATACCTAGAAAGAACTGTTTTCTGACTTCAAACTATCCAAATACTTTATTCCCCCCCCATGTGCAAATATATAGCCCAAATTATATATTTCCTATATATTCTGTCACTTGTCTTTGTCTTGTCTCTCGCTAAGCTGAAAAAAACTAACGAAGAAATTGGTTTTGTTCTTGAGTTTTACACAGCGTAAACTTTAGTGAGCTGCTCATAATACACAAATACCGAAATTTTTCATGGAGAGAGAGCCGGATTTCCCGGTATCATTTAAAAAAGATCAGAAATTAAATTTAAAAAAAAAACAAGTTTTTTCAACTGAAGTTAGGATCAACATCAAAACTTAAAACGAACAGAAATTATTACGTATTTGAAAGGAGTTGCCCCTTCCACTGTTATTTCAAATCTTTTTTCAAAACAAAATAGAAATCACCTATGGTATTTTTTCCAGAGGATTCCTCCCCCCTCCCCCCACTCCTCACTCAAGTTAACGCTGTGTAAAACTTGAGAACAAAACCGGTTTCTTCGTTAGTTTTTTTTCATCTTAGCGCGATACAAGACGAAGAAAAGTGACCGAATACACGGGAAATATATAATTTGGGCTATATATTTACGCATAAGGGGGGGGGGGGGAGTAAAGTATTTGGATAGTTTGAAGTCAGAAAACAGTTCTTACTTCATAATATGCAGAATAATTGTACCTACTTTACCCCCCCCCCCCTAATGTAAAAATATATACCCCAAATTTGTTTCTAAAGTAACGAGGAAACCAGTTTGTTCTCGAGTTTTACGCATCGTAATCTTTAGTCAGTGGCGCAATCGGATTTTTTATGGAGAGAACTTTAACGTAAAAAGCGAGGTCTTGAGGAGGAGGCACTCCCTTTCAATGTATGCCATAATTTCAGTTCGTTTTAAGGTTTGACGTTGCTCCTCACTTTCAATTGAAAAACTTTTTTTTTTATATTTAATTACTTACAGATAGTATTTGTTAATGGGAAACATAAGTTTTTTAAAGAAAAGTAAAAAGCCTCATTAAACCAAAAATGAGCAGAAATAAAGTCAAATAATCTTCAGAATAAAAACTATGGAGTAAAATAGAAACAAATTTAAAAAGATATAAAATTTATATGAAAAAGACTATGTCAATAAAAATGAACGGAAATTAATATAAAAAACTTTCCATAATACAAGTTTGTCAAAGAATAGTAAACAGCCTAGTTAAGGCAAAAATGAGTAGACATAAATTCAGAAAATTTTCCAAGCGTAAAACTACCACAAATCACCATAAATAAATGAATTGAACCCAAAACGAACAGAAATTACAATAAATAACCTATTCAAACTCAAATAGCAACAATTTGCATGAGTAGGGCTGACAACCCCCCACACTTTCCCAAGACCAGAACATAATTTGCACTTTACAGAAAAGAAAATACATTTTAAATGTTTTTCACTTTTTTGACTTAAACAAATAAAAAAGTATTAGGATTATAAGGAATAGATATCAAAATATGTATATCAAACATACAATACACGGTTATTATTTTTTTTTAAGCGAAGTGAAAATTACTTTCTGATCTGAAGAAGATTTGGGCGTTGTCAACCATAATCCTTTTCCTTTTTGCTCGTTTTGAGTTTGACTAGGTTATCTATTGTAATTTCTGTTAGTTTTGGGTTTTATTTATTTGTTGATGGTGATTTGTGGTAGTTCTACACTTGGAAGATAAGAAAAACAAACTCGTAGAATTTGACAACGCTTTTGTCCGTAAAAACTTAAACAATTTAGAATTTGTTGGTTCCCAAAACCAACTATCCTTTCAAAGGATAGCCAAACCTTCTTAAACTTTTTGGTACTATATTTTTTAGCTTAATTTTGATGATTGTTCACCTATATTTTTTTCTTCTTCAGTTTTTTTTTAATCTGGCACCCGCTACAGCCAAAAATTGCAGAAGTTCATATGGAAGTCTTTTCAACACAAATGGATTTGTGTTTTTTTTCCAGGTTTTTAAGATACTTCTGGTGTGTAAATTCCTCTTTTTCCCGTTCCTTAGCACTTTTCAACGAAAAAAAAAAAAAAGTTTCAAATTTAGAAACCTTATTTTCCACAGGGGGAGGGTATTTTCCGCAAGGGTATTTTCCAAGGAGGGGTTACTTTCCGTGGTGGGGGGGGGGCATTTTCCAGGGGGTTTAACTCACATACCCCCATTCACTATATTCATTTATGTGTTTTTACTGTGTTCATGGCCGTATATTTGGCTTTAAAATCCACTTATTTATCTATCTATCTAATATGCAGAATAATTGCACCAAACCCATTTTGCATGCAGACCCGCTATACTTTACACCTCCCCCCCCTTTAATATGAAAATCTATATCCCAAATTCGTTTCTAAAGTAACGAGGAAACTAACGAAAAAAACGGCGTGTTCTCGAATTTTACGCAGCGTAAACTTGAGCGAGTGGCGCATAATACACAAGTATCAAAATTCCTTCCCCCTATGGAAATTAAAAAAATAAAACTCAAATAAAATTCTCAAATTTGGAAAGCCTTATTTTCCACTGGGGGGGGGGTATTTTCCGAGGGGGTAATCTCCGGGGGAGGGGGGGGTGTAAACGCCTAGAACCGAAATGACCATGGCTTAAAACCGAATACAGGAAACATACAGTCCTCTCGCTTGAACAACAAAGAAAATAATTTTTTTGCATGTGTCGGATGCGTCCTCGTTTTTCGTTTTTTTCCTCCACTGCTAGCAGGGTACTGAAACAACATAGAAAGGTGTTTAAGGGCCCATTTTAAAGGAAATTTCAGTATCTAAGCGCTTTTGCAAGTACCAAAACATAACGTTAAAAATAAATCCATTTTTTTGACAAAAACTTTTGAGCATAGGCCCAAAAAGCCAGCAAAGCTAGATGTTTGACTAGCGCACTAGGTGGGTTTACTCTGATACAGTTGCTGGTTGGTGAAATATTCCGACCAGACATATTTTGTTTTTTAGATGAAATAAAAATGTTTTAAGCTTGTAAGAAGACAATATGAATAAAGCTACAATAAGGCACTAAATAAATATATTGATGAAAGGTTCATAAGCTTCAAGAGAAGATTTGTAAACGAATATGAAGACAATTTACCTCAAATCCATATGTTCCGCAACCGTTGCTATGTGTTACATAGTTTTCATTAGCGACAACTTCATAACCTATAAAAAAATTGCATAAAGTATGTCCCTGTAATTAATATCCTTAATATAATTTACAAAACAGGTTACTTGTCTTCATACCAGTAAACAGACAAAAAAAAAAAAAAAAAAAAAAAAATAATCGATTTTCAAAGTTTTTGGAGTTAAGCAAATCTGTGATTTTCGTAATTTGTATTTACTGTTCGATCAGGATTTAAATTCTCAATCGTGATTATGGGCTACAATGTTTGGGTTTCAACAGTGGATTGACATTTATCAAAAGTTAAATTGAGTGTGACTATGAAGTCAATGAAAATAATATGGAATGTTAGAATTAGAACAGATATAAGTAAAAATCAGATATATCCTTGAACTCCAAAAAAAACACATACAGAATCATAAGGAATGTTTATAATTGGAAGTGCGATAAATTGGTACTGATTTTTTTTTTTTTTTATTATAATTTTGGCGATTTCCTTTTTTTATGCTTATTTTTTGTTACAAAAAATATTGTAAGTAGCAGCCTAATAGTAAAAAGGCTTATGGTTGATATAATAGGTTTTAATAAAATTCTCGCGCCAGAGCAGCTCAGATTTTTGTTATGAACTCTATTCTTACCTTGAGAATGAGTAAGTGTTTCCAAAAGCCTATGTTGCCTTTCTATGGCGTCAATTCAGGGGGGGGCAGCCTTTATTTAGCCAAAAATTTATTGCTGATGCTAAATAGCGTAATTTGGAAATTTAACCAAAGGAAGAGGACCCAAACAGACGTATTGAAGCCCTTTACTTGGAAACAAGGGAGCCAAGAGTTTCTCAATGCTAGGGAATTTTCAGAAATAGTGTATGCTTGGAGTGGAGCTAGATAGCGCTTCCTTAAACAGCGTGTTAAAAATAATGCTTCTGAAACTGTCCAAAACATAGGTCCCTTTAGAGACTAAATGGATTTTAGAAGAGATAAATATAGCACAAAATGTTCTATTTCAAGAAAAACAGCAAGTTTTCTTTTCGAAAATGAAATTTAGTCCATATTCCTTAACACTAGTTTCAAAAATCAAGTTTAAGGTTCAGGGTAAAAAAATTACAAACCGAATTTTTCATCAGAACCATCATTTAATGCTGCTTTTACGAAACAGCATAAGAAAACAAGGATAACATTATTTACTTATTGTATATAAAATGATTGCATGTAAAATAGCATTGTTTAACAGAACAATATTCAACAGGAAAGCCAGAGCCTGGAAAAGGCACAGCAAGGAAAAGCACAAGAAAATTGGCAGAGGTATGCGAAGGCTCAGAACCTCGCCTCCAGTATAAATAGGAAACTGAAGTCTCAACATGAGAAGCTTGCCACAGATATCAAGGTAAACCCCAAATCCTTCTGGAGACATGTTTCTGCTAAAAACCCTAACTATCACACCATTCCTGACCTCAAATATAATGGCATAATCCACTCATCATCAGTAGATGATGCTAATGTATTGAATACTCAGTTCGCCTCTGCCTTCACCATTCAATCTTGTCCAACTATCCCTGCAGCACCATCAATTTTTAAGTCTGATCCAATGCCTAAATTTTCCATTACTGAAGGAATGGTCTTAGCTATCCTTGATGAGCTTGGTATAAACAAATCCAAGGGATCAGATTGGATACACCCAAGGCTCCTCAAGGAGTGCCCAAATGTTCTCAGTTCTTGGAAATTAACAACATTCTCACTTCCACTCAACATGGCTTCAGATCTTTAATATCCGTTGATACTAATTTAATACAAACATGTGAGCATGTTACATCACTGCTGGATAAAGATTTCCCTGTCGAAATGGTGCTCATGTACCTCTCAAAAGCACTTGACAGGGTTTGTCATGAATTCCTCATCACCAAACTAAAAGCAGCAGCTGTTGATGATGTTATTGTCAAGTGGATACAAACTTTCCTTTCAGAAAGAACACAAGTTGTGAGAGTTCATGACTCCCAAGGTGTCCTTCATTTCTCCTTTTCTACAATTGTTTTAAGCAGCGTTCCCCTGAGGACCATTCTTGGGCCAAGTTTTTTCCACTTCTATGGAAATGATGCACCCAATCTTCTCTCGAACCTCCTAGCTCTTTATGATGACGATTCGGAATTTGTTGGTAAAGCAGCTTCATCCTCTGACCTGCAATCTATCCAAATGGACCTTGACATTCTTGGGACTTGGACTGATTCATGGTTCCTTTCTTTTAATAGTGATAAATGCCATGTAATCCACTTCGGCAATCACAATACACATCGGCAGTACCATCTTCAATATAGGCCCATTTTGGCAGTCTGTGAAGAAAGAAATCTTGGAGTCATTGTTGATCGTCAACTTAAGAACAGCGCCCATGCAAAATCTGTATCGTCGTATGTCCTCCAATCTCTCGGAATGATCAAAAGAACTATCTCCAGCAGACGCCCAAGTGTGTTTATGAAGCTCTACAAGACACTAGTTCGCCCGCGCCTAGAGGTTGGAATGTCCCTGGCGTCACCTTACTTCAAGAAGGACAAGGAAACACAAGAAAGAGTCACTTGAAGTTTCCTACTTTCAAATTCCGGAGGAAACATGGCGACATGAATATGGCCCACAAAATTATTTCCAAAAATGTTCTCCCTGGTCTACTTGACCCACCCCCCCCTCCGTAGAACGCTCTGTGACAAGAGGGCATTCCAAGAAAATCTTTAAGAAACGCTTCTAAATCCGAGAAAGAAGCCATTTCTTCAGTCAGGGACTAACAAACTTGTGGAATCAACTGTCTGCAGATACAGTGGCTGCTGATCCGACGGGTGCATTCAAGCATAATTTTGACAAAGAATGGCAACAGCAAGAGTTCCTGTACAACTGAGAAGCTGTCGAGTCCTCAACCCAAATGTAGCAAGCAACCACATCAAACAACCTACAGAAGTCATAACAGAGCATTACAAGGATGAAAAGTCCTTAGATTCGCTCCAAAATGCAATTTAAGGTAATAGTTTTTTTTTTGCCCCAGAGAAGTTTCAGCTAACATATATATTTTACCCTGAGTTTAGTTTAAAAAATTACTCCTCATCACATACGTACTTATTTCTTTGATCTCCTCACTACTACAAGAAGGTCATTAAACTAAGCACAGATAACAAAAAGACCAAAAGACAAAATTAAATGCAGACAGTCAAATAAAGGGCATGGCTTTGTAAAAACTAATATAAAGGATGTCAACTATACAATTTCTTTAGATTTGGAGGCAGGTAACAACAAAACCCAATGAATGAAATCATCTTTTCAGAGGAATTATATATATATATATATATATATATATATATATATATATATATATATATATATATATATATGTATATATTATATACTATATTTATAAGTGAGTAATAATTGTATATGTAAGTACTTATTTATTTTTCTCGAAAACGGCTCCATATTTTTTCGGGAAAATTGGTATCTTGGATAGCCTATACTCGAATAAATAAACGATCTAGATAGGTTTAAAGCCTGAGAAAATTTGTTGAGAGCCTTAGATTTGTTTTTTTTTTGCAAATGATGTCATGTACTATGTTAGTACATCATATAAGCATTTCTTATGACATCATATAAGCCATCTCTTATATGATGTCATGCATAGCATAAATAAGATTATTGAGTTTTCAACGCCTCAGTTATTTACATAATATAATGTCCGTTGGTGGGCCCAAAAAACCAAAATTTGCAGTTGCAGTTACTATAAATGACGATTTTTTGGAACCAACACCTGAACTATCAAACGTGATAAGATGTGAAGATCGAAAACCTGGACCATCAATTGCAGCAACACCAATAGGGGCAGCTAAAGCAAAGGCCATTGCTAAATTGTGTCGAGTAATCAAAATATTAAAACTTGTCAAAAATGAATAAAAAGCGATGGCGTGTCAATAAGGAAAATGAAGAGCAAAGACACGCTCGGTTACAAGAACAGCGGCGGCGTGTCAAAAATGAAAATCAAGTGACAATTCAAAAGATTTATCCAGAAATTAAGGACTTTTGGCCCTTGGTATCATTTCTGTATAGATTTTTGAGAATCTGAGATTTTCCAGGATTTTCAGACATTTTCTGAATTGATAACTCATTTCTGCAAGAATTTTCGGTTTAGGTACAAATTACCATAATCGAAAATCAACATACTATTAAACATTCTTTGGTTTGTGTTTTGTCTTGTTTCCTTTACCTCTGTGACGCCTTGCAATGTTAGAACTTCTAAAGATCATTAAAATTTGAAGTCAAAAATCTGTTCTATCACATTTCACCTATCTTAAATAGTCAGAAGAGAAATCTAGGTAAGCTTAATAAGGCAGTAAGCTAACTGTGATAAACAGCAATTCTTATCCTAATATTCATTGAGCTAGAGGAATGCTTCAGAGATCTGAGCATCAAACTTGAATCAAGCTTGCAAAATAAAAGATACACGCCAATTCATATTAGTGTTGGTCACATAAGCGTAAAAATACAAGACAATAATAGGCCTGGTGGTAGAATATTGTTCCTCAATGTCGTATCCAACATGGAAACGTGACTCACAGCAAATTGAAAAGGTTCAACATCGGGCATCAAAGTTTGTGCCATATTTGAGTCATTTACCATTTCAGCGCCGACTGCATTGTTTATGACTTCCTTCCCTGCAGTTTCCATGGGACAGGATTGACCTGATCAATACCTTCTGTATTATGAAGGGTGTTGATAATGTTGGCTGGGCTGATATCTTCAAGCTTAGTCATTATTCAGCCACTCGACAAAACTTGCATAAACTGTATCAGACATGAGTGCACAAGAAGATAGGTCAATGTAGCTTTATTAGCCAAGCAGCAAAACTTTGGAATAGTTTACCTGATACCATAGTTTCAGCCCAAACAGTGAAAACAAGTAAGAGTGCTCTTGTTGAAACTGAGTTCTATGAAAAATAGTTTTTGTAATATAGTTAGTTGTATAGTTGTTTTACTGAAGAATATTTTTTGTTTTGTGTTTTGCAGTGTTGCTGCTGAGTTGTCATTTTTTGCATTCATACTGCGACAAGCCTATGGCTTTCTCCTGCGTTGAATAAAATAAATAAATAAATGCAAAGTGTTGTAAGAGGGAAATTTGTAAGAAATGATAGCCAGCACTGGTTAAGAATTCAAAAGAGAAATGCCATGGATTTGTTTTTTGTTGCTTGGCACACTCTGGTAGTGACCATCCCCTAAACTAGTAAAAATAGACTTTCTAGTAAGATTTTGTAGAGTATTCAAGAAGAACATTTTGGTATTTCAAGCAGTATTGTACGATTTGAGTCCAAAAATATGAAACTAGGTATTCCCCCACAATGGGGCCTATGGCCAAAAAACTGGGAAAGGGGAAAGCAAAAAAAAACCAAACAAATAAAAATAAAAAAAGCAAGCTGATCACTGTCACCATTAAGAAGATGCAGAAGCATTTAAAATCATTTTGCAATCCTCAGTCTTCCTGTCTTGTTGGCTGACAGTCATAAAGCCGAAGACCCAATAAGCAAATTCTCTCAGAGGACTAGCCATCATCGGGAGCTGTTGAGAATTTGTGGTTTGACTAGTGAGAAGAGCAGTGGTAAAGATGGGAGTTTTCGGTAGAGCGGATTTGTCTTTGTGCCTTTTACCTTGGTGAAGAAAAGACAGAATAAAAATACTAAATTATACAGAAAGGGTTTTGATTGATCTGACAACAATGAGAATTAGTTTTATTACAGAAAGTAACTTGTTTAAAAAACACACGTACAACTAAAATAAATGGAAATTTTGAAGAAAACTCTACCAGGTTTTTAGCCTGACCTAAATGGGAAAAAATGAATGACAAGCAGGGGCGTCCCGAGCCTCATTTTATTGGGAGGGGGGAGGGCCGACCTTCATAAATTTTACCGAATTTCTACCTGATTTATGGCAAATTTTCTGCAGAAATCAAGAATCTTGCTAAATTTCTGCTGTTTTTGCAAAATTTTTGCCGAAATTTTCGCATTCTGCGCAAATTTTACTGACTACAAAAAAAGTTTTTTTTTGACTACAAAAAATTTTACTGACTACAAAAAGGCGTCCCCTCGGGACGCCTCTGACGACAAGGGCCACTAAGATATACATATTTATATGCAATACACAGTAATAACATAAGTTATATATGATTTATTAATTTTTAGCATTCAAGATCTTTTAATACATACAGTATAAAAACACTAAGCTGAAACATATTTCCATTGAAGTCATACATGCGGTTTTATTCATCCAATGACTCATTTAGAAATAACTTGCAGCTTGTCATATTGCATGGTGCTCTCCCATCCACAATTTTGGGCAATAAAGCTTCCATATAGAATTTATGCAGTTCCAGGAATATTTTATGGTGCCAGAAATTTTTATTTTAACTGATCTCTTCCACATGGATGTCCCTCTACCAAAGTAAACAAAAACAGTCAAGGTCACAGCCCTCCAGCTGCATCTGAACTTGGTAAAAATAATTATGATTCCTCTTCAATTGAACACTGTGTTTATTATCTAGAAAAATGCCTTTATTTCTCTTCAGAGAGTTAGCCATTAAAATGTCCTTAGTGTTGAGGAGGTACTTCACTTCAAGAATCACTCTTCTTTCTCCAGGAAGAGCAACAATGGCATCAGGACTGGCAGCAAGAAACCCTTGAGTCTTATGAACAAACAGTCCAGCAGGAATAGCCTTGCAATCTGATTTTGCTGTAATACAAGAAACCCTTGATTGAGTCTCATGAAGAAACAGTCCAGCAGGAATAATCCTGCAATTTAATTTTTGCTGTAACACAGCTACAGCCATAAGTTCATATACATGCCCATGCTCCATTGTTTTGTTTTACAATCAGGGGCATATAATAGTTGTTATACCATCAAAGCTGCAGCTCTCCCTTGTCTTTTGCAAATTGCTTCTGATACTGAAGCTGTGAGGTGACTTTTCTAGCTTCCTGCCTGATGTTGTCCAGGGAATTTCTTATAAACCAGGTTCATTCTTCTATGTGAAGAATATCAATATCTAAAAACTGGAGTCACAGCAACAGCACTGCAAAGCTTTGCAATAGCAAGGTCAGAAGGACTAAGTTCAAGAGCATTTGCTTCTGGTTTGTAGTTTTGATCAGATTCTGCCTGAATAGATTTCTGAAACTGGGCGCATTCAAACCATCACAATGGAGAATCTCAGATCCAATCAAGTGCTTTTTCACACATTCAATCCCAGTTGTGCTGACTCATGTATATTATCTTGCAGCCTTGTTGACCATATGTTTTCCCCCCTCTAATAAGACAAGCTACAAAACTTACAAAGTATCTTGCAAAGCTCATGGTAGTGCCTCCTATCAGCAGCCAGGAACTTCTTGTAAGTGGCTCTGATGTACAATAAATGTGACTCAGGAATATGTTTCTGGGAGTTTCCTCAGTCAATAGATTCAGGAGAGCTCTTGCATTTTTCTAGTACTTTGAATAGTCTCTGTGGTCATCACAAAAAAAAAATAAATAAAGGGGTTAGGCTTTCAGCACCTTGACTAATTCCTTGGCTGATTTTTTTTCTTTTTGTGGCAGAAGCAATCGCATTTCTGACAAAATTGTGCATTTTTTATACATAGGGTAAAGGTACCAATGATTCAACAGTTTTTGTAAAAAAAAAAAACACTTTTTCTACTCTAGAAGGCTTAATTTGAATCAGATTTAATTCTGATTTCAAATATATAAGTTTCATCAAGTTTAATCTCACCTATCAAAAGTTTTGCCTGAGAAAATTTGGCTGATTTTCGAAAAAAGGGGAAAAGACCCCCTAAAAGTTATAGAACCATAATGAAAATAAAACCATCATATTCAGCGTATCAGAGAACCCTACTGTAGAGGTTTCAAGCTCCTATCTACAAAAATGTGGAATTTTCAATTTTTTGCCAGAAGAAAGATCACGGATGCGTGTTTATTTGTTTTTTTTTTCCCCAGGGGTGATCGTATCGACCCAGTGGTCCTAGAATATCATGGGAGGGCTCATTGGAATGTAAATTAAAAGGTCTAGTGCCCTTTTTAAGTGACTAAAAATGGAGGGCAACTACGCCCCCTCCCACGCTCATTTTTTTCCCAAAGTCACCCGATCAAAATTGTGAGATAGCTATTTTGTTCAGCATGGTCGAAAATATTATAACTATGTCTTTCGGGATGACTTAATCCCTCGAAGCCCCCAGGGGGAGGGCTGAAAGTTATGAAGTTTACCCAATGTTAACATATAGTATTGGTTATTGGAAAGTATACAGACGTGTTCAGGGGGAATTTTTTCTGGTAGTGGGGGGTGGGGGTGGGTCGGGGGTTATATGGAAGGATCTTCTCGTGAAGGAAGTTATTCGGGGGGAAGGGACATTGCTATGAAGGGGTGCCGGATTTCCCATCATTATTTAAAAAAAATTAGTAATAAATAATTAAAAAAATCAAATTAAAAAATTATGAATTGGCAAGTTAATTCGTAAGTTACGTATATTTATTACTAATAAAAACGTTCGTAAATAAAATGAAACAAGTTTCGAGAAAGCCATTTAACCAAATAAAAGTAAATTAATATGAAAATTTTGGTTTAATTATTCATGTACGGTGAGTTAAGATCAAAACCTGCATTTATTCAAAAGTGTTCAAAAATTAAATAAAAAAAACAAGTTTTTGTAACTGAAAGTAAGGAGCAACATTAATACTTAAAACGAACAGAAATTATTTCGTATATGAAAGGGGCTGTCCCCTCCTCAAAGCCTCACTCTTTACGCTAAACTTTTACTCTATTTAACAACTTTATTTTTTTAAAAAGAAAAAAAATTTAGCGTAAAGAGAGAGGCGTTGAGGAGGGGACAGCCCCTTTCATATACGGAATAATTTCTGTTCGTTTTAAGTTTTAATGTCGCTCCTTACTTTCAGTTAAAAAAAC